>NC_046662.1:54293160-54307803 GCF_010883055.1 Belonocnema kinseyi | reverse complement strand
ATAAATAAAATCATTTGATTCTATATTTTAAAATACACAGAAATTTTGTATATCTAATTTATAGAATTGTTAATACAATATATAAATTAGGTATCTATACTATAAACGTATATGAAGTTTCAACGTTTTAAAAGCTTTCACATCATGATAGTATCTAAATTATTTTTAAGTTAAATAAAAACTGACATTTGTTGGTGACTTCTGATTAAAGACCAGTTAAAATTGATTTTTTCATGGTATACAAAATATTTTCGTACTGTTTCGATCTTAGAAATTTTCACTTATTTATTATTTTTTAATATGTATAAATGATACAAATGTTAAACGATTGTCGAAATAAATCAAGTTTAACTTTCATAAAATCACACCGCAAGAGAAAAAAAACCAGCATATTTTATAGTATTTTTTTGCAAAATTAGTGAGGATATCTGCAACAGTTTTCTTGTACTTCGAGTTTTAATTATTTTCAACCAAATCAGAAACTATTATTTTAGACGATTTATGAGTTGTACTCTCTAAATTTAAAATAGTGAAAATTTCAATAATTGAATTAGTGATTGAATGATTTACTGCTGAAATAGTGATTTTTTGGCTTTTCACTATTAGATTAGTGGTCTTCTACTGTAAAAATAGTGATAATTTCACTATTTCCAATTACCGGATATTATTTCACTATTTTTTAGTAGCTTAATTCACTATTTAATTAGTGAAGTCGAGAACGAAGCCGTGATCACGTGATCGCGGCTAATGGTGGACTGGTTTTGAGGTTATGAAATTCAGCTTTCCATTCATTTTTATAGAAATACATGAAAAGGAGAATTGAGCTTTTTTTATTAAGCACAGTATCAACATGAATTAATTTAATTTTTAAATACACATTATAGTTTACTTCTATAACTTATCTTGTAATATAGTTTACTGTGGGGTTATAGGTTGACTCCAGCAAATATTTTCTTTCACTGTGTAATTAGCGATTTTGACTACTTAATTAGTGATTTTTCACTATTGAATAGTAAATACTTTACCTCTCAAAACCACTATTTGCTTAGTGAAATTTAACTAATTGATTTAGTAAAATATTTTGACTAATTGAATTAGTAGGATTTCGCTAATTGAATTAGTAGGATTTCGCTAATTCGTAGTGACCTACTTCTCGCTAATTCAATTAGTAAAATTTCGCTAAATCAGATTTAGAGAGTACCCTTATTGATGGACAAAATCGTGTGAAATTTTTCCTTCCTAGCTCAACGCTTTAACAAAGTTTTCCCAAAGTTCGAGCACGCAAATAATTCAAAACTTGGCACATTTCCAAGATTTCTATGTTTTCTTGGAGAATAAAAAAAAATCAGGTACATTTTCGTCTTAAAAAAACGACGCCTTTAAATATTTCGGTTCATTGCGCCTTAACTACCAACTTAATCGGGAAAAGCCTGAAGCTTATGTTTTTAATTACAAATTTTATTATTTGCTCAAAAATTTAGCAATTTTCTCAAATATATGTCCTTTCAGGTCGAAAATTTAACTGTTTCGTCAAAATTCGTCTTTCTGGGTTAAAAAATCAACCATTTTCGTAGAGAATTAAGCTATTTTTTAAATTGATATTTTATTGTTAACAAGTACACTGAAATCTATTTTAGTTCAAAAATATTTTCTTCTACAAATTTGTCTTTTTGATTTGAGAGTTCATCTTCTTAAGTGCATATACTGAATTTTCCTTGGATAAAAATGTAACTATTTTCTTATAAATTCAAATATTTCCTAGAAAATTTACTTTTTGTTTATAATTCCTATTTTTGTGTTGAAAATTCAATTCAAATCTTTTCGGAAGAAATTGAAATCTTTTCTTTTTTCAAATTTGTCTTTTTGATTTAAAAGTTCATCTGTTTTAGTAGAATTTTTATTTTTCTTGGACAAAAATCCAACTATTTGGTTGAAAATGTAACTAAGTTGTTGAAAAGTCATATTTTTTGGTCAAGAATTCGACTATTTAATAGAAAATTAACTTATTCTTTACAATTCTTCTTTTGCTGTTTAAAAGTTAACTGGAATCTTTTTTGGATGAAAATTAAACTATTTTTCAAATTTTTTTCTAAAATTCATCTATCTTAGAAGAAATTTCATCTTTCTTAAATAAAATCCAACTGTTCATTTGCAAATTCAACTCTTTTTAGAAATTATTTTTTTGTTTTAAAATTGACCTGTTTTAGCAGAAATTATATCTTTCTTGTATAACAATGCAACTATGTGATTAAAAATTTAATTTTAAAAAGAAACCTTATCGTTTTTATTAAAACCTCCTCCATTTTAGTTCAAATTTCATCTTTCATGAATAAAAATAAAATTATTTGGTAAAGTATGCAACCATTTTTTTAAAAAGTCATCTTTTTTGTTTAAAAATTTGTCTTTCTAGATTGAAAATTAAATTTTTTATTTTTTATGAAAATGCCACTATATGGTTAAAAATTAATCATCTTTTGCTTGAGTGTTCAACTATTTCGTTTGAAAGATTTGGTTGAATCAGTTTGTTAAGAAATCATTTGTTTTTAAATTATATTTTTAGTTGAAAATTTATCTCTTTAATTGAAATTTTAACTGTTTTGTGGAGAAGCCTATTCCAGAATCGATCTTTTTCAGTTATAGATTCTCTTAATTTTTTTGTTGAAAATTCATATTTTTTGTTCAAAAATATAATTTTCATACAGAAAATTCAGCTTGTGCTTTGAAGGTACCACAATTTGGGTCAAATTTCAACTCTGTTTGAGTAAAAGAATCTTTATTTGTTGAAAATTGTTCTTTTTGGGTTAAATTTATGTTTGTGAATGAATTTCATATTTATGACTGAAATATAAACTATAATACTTTTTTGTTGAGAATTTATCTTTTTAGTTTAAAAATTCATGCATTTTTTGAAAAGATATCTTTTATAGAAGAAAATACTTTTTTTGTTTAAAATAAATTAATTAATTTGAAATTTCGTATTTCAAATAACTATTTTATCCCGTTAAATAAAAATCCAATGTTAAAAGTATTACAGTTCTAAAAGAACAATATTTGAATTTCAACGATCAAGGAAAATAAAAAATTAGCCAAGGAAAAGTCAGGGAATTTTGAGAATGAAGTTTCGCGGACGCCCTGCCTAATTTTACTAGCAATAAGTAGTAAAAAATGTCAGGAAACTAAAAATTACGTACAGCAAGAGGGAAGGGGGCGGGCGGAAATATTTTGTTACGATTTTTTACAGGGGGGACGAGGGGCCTTATAGAGAGTCTATAATCCGTTACGTAATTTAATTACGGCCCCTTACAGATTCGATGATCTGTACTTTGATGATTACTTTTGCAATCAGATTAATACTTTCTAACTTGAGATATAGCATTAAAAAAATGTAGGGGCAATAAGTGTACAAAAGTTTTTAAAACCAATCTTCTCTATTATTGAACCAACTTTAAATTATGGGGATGTGACAATTTTTACTATAAAAACCAATTTCTTAAGTAATATAAATTACCAGAACTTGCTTACGCCAAGCTTAACTGGCACGCCATGTTGGCGTCGGTTTCAGTTCCAAAGCAGGAAACACAGCTGGATGTATTTATTTTAATTTACTTTTCAAGTTTAATTTCAAGGCATTTGCATGATCCACTTCTTCATGCTCCTTTCCTTCATGATGTTCGTGTGGTTTATCCGCTTTATGAGTATCAGATGTCTCACTTTCATTATGCTTCTTTTCTTGATGAGATGGACGCCCAGAGCCAGGTGGATAATTATGTACATGATGAACAGAATGCACAACAACTACATTGTCAGGATTTGTGCCTGATGCACCCGGTGTACGTACAGTAGTAGTCGTATAATGTTCACCATTTTCACCTCGCCCACTAGTAGTAGTAGTTATAGGCTTTCCAGGTTTTCCAGAAGTGCCTGGTGCACTCGGTGCATGTACAGTAGTAGTTGTATAATGTTCACCATTTTCATAGCGTCCACTAGTAGTAGTAGTTATAGGTTCTCCATATTTTGCAGGAGTTGAGGCATGTTCAGCTTGTGCTGTAGTTGCAGGGTGTCCAGGTTTCCCAAAAAGTCCTTCTTCTTCATCTTCTTCAGCAGTTGCATCATGTCCACCTTGTGCAGAATTAGGACCAGATTCAGGATGTTCAGTAGCTGTAGGATGTACAGCTTGTCTAGGAGGTGGGGCTTGTATAGTTCGTGGAGGTCGTGGAGCATATTGAACTTGACCAGGTTCCTCACGTCCAGGATTTGAAGCAAATTGTTCATTCTGTCCAAGACTTTCACCATATTCGTCTGCCACAGGGGCTTCAACAAATCCATTATTTCCACCATTATTAGATGGAGCATAATTGTTATTATTAGAACCCCCATTATTAGGAGCATATCCATTGTTTCCACTGTTTCCATAATTTTCAGTATATCCAGAAGATCCATCATTATTCCATTGAGGTCCTCCAGGAGGTGCATTATTATACCCTTGAGGTCCTCCAGGAGCTCCGTTATACGCAGTTCCAGGAGGCGCAATCAAACCCTGTGCTTGTAGCTGCTGCACTTTTTTCTTATGCTTATAATGCATTATTCCTCCTGCAACTCCTCCTCCTATTAGTGCCCCTATTCCTCCTGCTATTAGTTCACCATTTGTCCCATTGTCTTCCCCCTCCTTTCCCTCTCCTCCCCCTTCTCCAGCAGGTGCTGCAGCAGGAGCTCCAGCAGGAGGTGCTGCACCAGGAGCTGCTCCAGCAGGAGGTGCTCCGCCAGGAGGGGCTCCACCGGCAGATGCTAAGGGATCTTGAGCACCTCCAACGTCTGAAAAATAGGAAATCAAATTAACCAATAGCTTGCAATAATCAACGAAAATACCTATGCCTTATGGTTTTTACACGACAAAACTGTTCATTCTAAAGAAATTAGTAAGATAATTTAAAATTACTAATTCTGCAGTTTTTTTGTTTGTGTCGCTGAAAATGAATCTCAAACCAAATTTCTAGATGCCAAATGGCTGCTCCAGTATGACACATCACAAGAAAAACCGTGAGCAATGGGTGAGTAATTTAGAGTTTCTTAAAGCATACTGTCTGCCGCGTTACTTAACTTTGATCCAATGACGGATTGTCCAGATTTAAATTTCTTTGCAAAATATTCTTTGAAATAATAAAATTAAAAAACTCAGTCTCAACTTGTATCAAAACACTAAATATTAACTAAAACTAAGCACACTTAATTTGCAGTCAATTTTTTTAAAATTTGTATCCTCTTTGTTTAAGATTATTTTCAAGATCGTCGTAGCTATTATCACGAAGATCTGATATTTAACATCCGAATTTAAAAAACTCATCGAAATCACCGAAGCGATCAAATTAATCTACATCTGATGGCAAAAAATGTAGGGCAGATTAGTGTTCACTATTAAAAAAATAGTTTGGAAATAGTGTGTCCAATTCACTGTGAACACAGTTACATGTTTTACTAAAAATGGTAGTGGTGATGTTTTTTTTATGCTTCTCTGTGATCTCAGGAACATTCTAGGATGAATACTCTAATAGTTAATATAGCTTTTTACAAAAAATTTGATTTTATTACTTATTTAAAATATAAAGTATTAAATTTTTCCTAAAAATCAAATAAAGCCAAATTTTTTGAGAAACTTACAACAAAATTTGGCTATACTCCATTCTTTTATTTAATTATGGTTATTCCGAAAATATTTCAAGACAATTTAAAAAAAAATTAAAGGGGTCCTTTTTAAACAAAGCCAATTTCTGAGTATAATTGATTCCAAATATACAAAATTTGCTAAGTATTTTATATTTGGTACGTTAGTGAAACTTGAAATTGTAATCAAAATAAAATTGTGTACAACCATTATAAAATTTTCTGTTTTGAACGATATTTGTTTTAACTTGAACTTTTTAAATAAAAAGTAATGATTATTAATCGAATTTTTATGCATAATGTCCCCAAATTTGTCAGCTATGTAATTCAAACAACTAATAAATTTTTTAATACCACCCCATTACTCTCTTTTATAGAGTCCCAAAAATAATTTATAAGTAAAAATAGGGTTTTCCAGGTTTCTTGAGCTAATTATGATTTTTTTGCGATTCTTCAATGCAAATTGTTTCTCATACATAAAATACTATTTTCTACTGAAAGATGGATATTCAAATAAATTGTTTAAACCATTTTTGTGTTCAGCAATTTTCTCTCAGAATATTGTTGGAATGTTGGAGTTTTTCTGAAATTTTTCACTTTTTTCGATTTTTTAGCAATAAACAAATAATAAATAAACAATAGAAAGAATAATTTTTAAGACAATATTTCTTTTTTGTAAATACATTTTTTATAAACAGAATAGACATGTACAGTATTATTAAAATTTACTATATGGAACTAAGAGCCTTTTTTCAAGTTCGTATCGAATTGAAGGAATACAAGGACATAATGAAATTCACAAAATTTAAGCGATTCATGAATTTCAAGAAATTCATAAAATTCACGAAATTCACATAATACATTGAGTTCAAGGATATCACGAAAATTAAAGAATTTACGGACTCCACAGAATTCACAAAATGTACAAAATATGAGGGATTTATGAAATTGAAGAAATTCACGAAATTCGTCTAATTCATGTAATTCACGGAATTAATGGAATTCTCGAGATTCTCGGAATTCACAAGATTAATGGAAGTCACGGGATTTGAGGAATTCACATGATGTACGGAATATAATTAATTACACGAAATCCATGAATCCACAGAATTTTTCGAATTGCGTGAATTACGCAAATTCTATGAAATCGCTGAAAACCGCGATTCCAATAAATTACTTGACTCAAGTGAATTGCTTGAATTCCATGAATTTTTTGAATTCCGTGAATTCCGTGAAGTCCACGAATTCCTTAACTTCTATAAATTTCCTAAATTTCGTAAATTTCTTGCATTCCTTAAATTCTATTAATTCTGCAAATTCCATGAATTCCGTGAATTCCAAGAATTCCACAAACTATGTAAATTGTGAGAATTCCATTAATACCGATTTCAGTAAATTCATAGAATTCTACGAATTCTTTGAATTTCATAGATTCAGCAAATTTCTTAAATTCAGTAAATTTCATCAATTCCATGAATTCCATGAATTCCATGATTCATGATTCCATAGATTTCGTGAATTCCCTTAATTCCCCGAATTCCTTTAATTTAGTTAATCCCTCGAATTCCGTGATTTTCATAAATTCTTTGAATTTGTGATTTCTGCGAATTCCGTGATTTTCATGAATGCTTTGAATTCGTGAATTGCATTAATTCTGTGAATGCCACAAATTTCTTAAATTTCTTAAATTTTATGAATTCCGATAATTGATTCAAATCCAATAATTTCGTGAATTCCTTGTACATAATTTTTGTCTTGTAAGACCTCTAATACATAAAATGGAATACTGGACGGTTACTTCACGATTTACATATGACGATTTACAAAAACGCTTGCGGAACCTCTAAATATAATTTTTTTTAACGCACCTATTCTTTTATTGATTCGCATAAATTTGGGATCAACATACATGAAAATTAAAAAAAACATTGGACTACTCTAGTTCACGTTAGCTTTGGCTAGAGCCTCACCCCCCTCTTTCCTTCTAAACAATCGTGGACTTTTTTAATAACCCCCACCCCCTTCTTATACTGTTCACGTGAAATATGGATGGCTCCTCAACATTCGAATTTTATGTATACTCGGCTTAGCCACATCATGCTAAGTTAGAGTTGAAAATATAAGATTTAATAAAATAGTATTCGGGAATATTTGAATAATCTTTTTTTTAACAAGCCACAATTAGTAAAAAAAACATAATTACCGAAATATATCCCAAAGACAGCAATATTAGCAAGAAGAGCAATATCAGAAAACTTCATTTTATTCAGTTCGAAGAAAACTAATTCTTCTGGTAGGTATAACTTCGCGAACGTTGACTAAGAATTTTTCAAAAGATCGTTTATTCACAGATAAACTTGCTCGTGTCCCAAAACACACGAAAATTTATTGCGGATGTTTACATTTCACAACCATAATGAAATTTCACGTTATCAGGAATTCCAATGTCATCATTCTTTTCTTACATTATTCTGGTCTGAATAATAAGCGTACAATGTTTTATCGCGCTTACAGTACTTTTTCTAAAACGTTCAATTAGTATCATAAATGAAATATGTATCTATGTATGTATGTATGTTTTTATGTAAGTATGTGAATTTCGCCGCTAAAATCTGATCTTATCTGCTGCTGGTTCCTTATCTAATATTATTTCTCTCTTAAAAAATTTATATTCTAGAATTTTACAGACGGTTTTCCTCCTAAAAACTGCCTAATATTTGTCCAGATAATTTCAGTCTTAATTGTCAAATATGCTCAAAGAAAAATGAAAAATTTCAACATTATTTTTTCGGAATAGACATGACCATGTCGCTTTTGATACATTCTTTAAAAAAGCAAAGTAATTAAAATAATATTTACCTTTTTTCAATTTTCTTCATTTAATAGCGCGTATTACAATATGCAAATCTGAGGTTAGAAATGACAGTGATCAAAGTGGGGTTAGTTATTTCTTACAATTAACTAGGTTACTGAAAAGTTACGTTATTTGGGACTTCTAAGTTAACTATATTACTTTTTTTTAAATAGCCTGTAACTTTACATGTCAGGGCCAAATTTTAAGGATCCTCAATTCTTTTGATGGTAACTCGCACAGAAAAAATCTTTCAAATGTGTTAAACCAAGTTCTGCAAGCTTACAGTTTTTGGCCTTCTTATCCAAGGGTCCGCTTTGACCATACTGTAAATATTTTGTCTATTTTATTAAGGCATTTAAATATATTTTAAGATGATTCGATTTGTTCCTAACTCTTTTTATAAATACAGCAAAATAAAAAAGTGCTTTTAAATTTTCTAAAATCTTATTAGAAACTTTCGAAAATCTGTTCATATATTTAATTTTTTCATTTCAATCTTAAAATGCCTTATTGAAAATGAAAAGTCATTTCAATTTCCGTAGAAATGTAAGAAATATTTTTTCGTTCCCCTTAAACCTGTAAAATGAGTCAAGAAGCTTTTAAACCTTATTTCGATATCTAAAAAAATATGTAGTGTGCTTAGAATGCTTAAAAATATTTCCAAAGTCTAAATAGTTTTTAAATTTTATTCAGAACCTTTAAGTATCATCTCGAATGTTTTTAATGTTTAATAACGCTTTTTAAAAAATCATGCAAAATAAAACAGTCCCTTTAAAATTTCTAGATTCTTTTTCGAGATTTTGGAAAATCTTTAATTTTTTTTATTCTTATCTTAAAATTCAATATTCAAAATAAAAAATCATTTCAATTTCCGTAGAAATGTTAGGAAAGTTTTCTTATTCTCCTCAGTCCTATCAAACGTTTCAAGAAAATGGCAAGTTTCATTTCAAAATCTAAAAAAAAATTATAATCTTTTTTAGAATGTTAAGAAATATTTTCAAATTCTGAATAATTGTTAATTTTTTTGCAGAACTTCTAAATATCTTTAGAATAATCCTGATTGTTCCTAATGCTTTTTTAGAAAATCCTGGAAATTGAAATGATTTTGTTTTTTAAATTATGCATTTTGAGATAAGAATGAAAAAAATTAACAATTTGAAAGGATTGTCTAAATTGTCGAAGAAGAATGTGAAAAGTTTAAGGGCATTTTTCCTGCAAGATTTTTTAAAAAAGATTCGGAGAAGTTCGATTTATTCTAAAACTGATTTAAAATTTCGAAAAAAAATTTAATTATTTATAGTTTGGAAATATTTCTAAAAATTCTAAGCTGATTATATATTTTTTTAGATTTCGAAATACGATTTGCCAGCTTAATGAGATATTTTATAGGTTTGAAGAGAATGAAAAAGTTTTTCTAACATTTCTACGAAAATCAAAATAATTTTTCATTTCTGATAATGCATTTTGAAATAAGAATGCAAACAATAAAAGTTTAAAAAGATATTCCAAATTTTAAAAAAAGGACCTAGAAAATTTAAAGGCTCTGTTATGGTAGAAATAATATCCACCATTATATTTTTTTACAATTTATATATTCTGGTTAAAAATTCAACTATTATGGTAGAAACTTTAAGTGGTTGTTTGAAAAATAACAAAACTTTCAATTGATAATTCAACTCTTTTATTCAAAAGTATTATTTTTTATTTAAAAATTAATTTCTTCCGGCTTATTATATTTTTTGCGGTTTTCATTGTAAATTATTTCTAATACGTAAAATACTTCTTTATACAGATAATTAGATATTTAAATAAATTGCTTAAACAAATTATTATTGTGTCTAGAAATTTTCTCTTAGAATGGAGATAAAAAGTCACCATTTTTTTTTTAATTTTTTAACCTTCTGTGCAATTTTCAAAAGAGGTGCGGTGATAGTTCTTTAACCCTAGCAAAACAAATAAATTTCACAATTAATTATTATTGTTAACAATATTTCCTTTCACTTATGCTAGAAATGGTAGTTTTTCCTAAAATTTTTAACTTTTTCTCTACTTTTTAATTATATATAAGTTAAATTTTATGCAAGTTAAAGAACGTAATTGTTAAAAAAACATTTTTCTTTTTAAATGAAATTCTCTTTGTTTAATGGTTGAAAGGTGCGAATATTTAAAAAAAATTAAATTTATTTGTCTATTTTTGACTTAGAGTGACTCGAAAATTAATTAAGTTGAGTAAAAATAATTGTTTGAAGAAATTATTTTTGTTCATAACTATCTTAATCTATATTAATGCCAGATAGTTGCAGTTTTTGTTGTTAAAATTTTTGACTTTTCGTCAACTTTTACTTACTCAGTGAAGTAACGATTCATACAATTGCATAGAAATATTTTTTAAACCATTAATTATTGTTTTTACCAATTTTCGCTCAAAGTAGTGTTACAAAATTAGGGTTTTTCTTAGTTTTTTAAATTTGATTTTTCTTTTTGTTTATTAAGAATTTGATAAATAATCACAAAATAGAATCATATTTCAAACAATATCTTTTTTTCTGAATATATTTTTTTTATGTAAAACAGATATTTGAAATATTTTTCAAATTTCCTATATGGATACTGAGTAAAAGGTTGACAAACAAAATTGTTTGATTTCAATAATTATTACCGAACTCTAAGTAAAAAGTAGACGAAAAGTTGAATATTTCACACAAAATCACTATTTTCTAACGTTCTTTAAATTTAATATTATTCAAAATAGTCATGGATTTCTAAAAACAAAATTAATTTTTTTAGCTTCAAGTAATTATTTACCTTATTATAATTCGAAATTGGAAAGAAGTGGAATTTTTTTCAACCTGCAAGTTTCTGTATTTATTTCAAGAGAATATTGTTGAGGGTAATAATAAGTTTTTGAAACAATTATGTTTGTTAACGTTAATTAAGTATTACCTCACTCTGATTGGAAGTTGGTCAAAAAGTGGAAATTTTAAAAAAATCACAATCTTTCTATCCGTATTTTAAGAGAAAATGGCTAAAAACGATAATAAATTATTTAAACAATTTACTATAATATCTGATTATCAAATTATCAATACAAATTAGTATTATCTGTATTACAAATAATCTGAATTTAAAAAAAAAACTGCAAAAAAATCTTAATTATCACCAAAAATTCGCAAAAATCATTTTTCCAGTAAAAGACATTAAAAATAGAAAAGTTTAATAATACGACAAGATGGTGTAATATTTTTAACTCTGTTGAAAGAATAAGAAGGTCATATTGTGAAATCGTAAACACGAGGTCTTACTCTATCTCTAATTTGAAAACATTCTCTTCCCATTGTTTGAACAAACTTAAGAAACATCAGATTTTTCTAGAATATTTAAATTACAAGGGTATAACGAACTCGAAATTAATTATACATATTCAGGGTCATAGATTCACTGAAGTAAAAAAATTAGATTGTCTAGAAGACTAATAAAAAATTTCAAAAATATTAACCTCACTTTTCCAGTTTTCTGATTATCTTGTTTAAACATAAGAACTTTTTTCGTTTATAAAATGTTAGTCTGAAAGTTTAGAAAATGTATGAGAAGACTATAAGCTACGTTTTTGTACTTCATTCGAGTAAAAATATCGCTAAGAATGATTTTTAATGAATTTAAAACTAGGAACTTTTTTTGATAATTTGTCTTTTGAAATTTTTTTGAATCTAAGAACGTTTTTTATATTTAAAATATTGGCCTCAAACTTTGAGAAATGCAAGAGCCGACAGTAAATTACGTTTATGTGCGTTTGCTTTTACATCTAGCAGATATTTCAAATATAAGTAAAGTTCTCAGGTTGAGAAAATTTCGAGGTTATGTCAAAAATGGTTTCAGTAAATTCCTTTAAAAATAATTTTTATTAACATTCCTACTTCAATGAAGTACATTAACATACTTTATGGTCTTCTGATACATTTTCCAATGTTTTAGTCAAAAATTTTATTCACAAAAAAATTTCAAAAGTTAAAAAAAATGCAGTAAACTGAAAAAGTGAGGTGGTAATATAGGGATCTGATTGTTTCACATGCCCTTAATGTTTTGAAATGGTCTCCTTCTTTTACTAAATAGTATGAGAAGTTTCTTTCAAATAAATGATTAAATTTTTAATTCAACAAAGCAGTTATTTCGTTTAAATAAATCTTTATTTTCATGAATAATTTAATATCACTAATAAAATTAAACATTTCTTTTAACTGAAGAAATAAATATTTTATTCATCAAAATAAATACTTTACTGAGGTGGGTAAATATGAAATTACCACTTTGCCCAAACAATGTCAGACATAATCAATAATTAAAGGCTCGTTTAGGGCTAGTTTAATATCATCAAGCTCAAAATTTTGGGTTTTGAATTTTTTAAATGGATGGTGCTGTCAGATTTATAGTACGTAAAGCAAGCAATACCATGCTAGGAATATTGGTCATATTAAATTTTTCTTTTTACTTCAACTAAAGCGCATTTGAGGCTCTTGCATGACCCCGGGCACAATTTATTATTTAAAAACTTCTCTCCCCAAAAGTACTGAAATATGAACAAGTTATAAAAGTGAGTACTTCGGAATTAAGGGCGTATTTTAGGGTCTCCCTCAAATTCAAAAACAATTTTCAAGACCCGAAACCCACAAACCCCAAACCCGCAAGCACTAGATCCACAAAGGTACAAAACCTAAATTCACAAAACCCAAATCCACAAACACGAAACCCACTAGTTCTAAGCCCACAAGCCTAAGCCCCGCCAGTTCTAAGCCCACAAGTCCCAAACCCACAAGGTCGATATACACAAACGTACAAACCCGAAACCAATAACCGCCAAGTTCTGGCAGCATACAAAAATTTGGGATGTCTAATGAACTCAAAAATTCATTTACTTAATTAACATGTTGATTTTATTCCGGAAAATCTTGGGGCATGCAGTATGGAGCAGGATGAAATGTTTCATTAGGATATTAAAACAATAGAACGAAGATGCGAGGATATTTGGAATTAAAATGTGATGGCTGATTACTGCTGCAACCTACAACGTAATATTAAAATAGCACATTAACAATACCTATACAAAATTGGTATGGTTTGGAGCTAGTGGCTTTGGTGTTTGTGAGTTTGCGGTTTGTAGGTTTAGGGTTCGTGTGATTGGGCTTATGGATATTGAGCTTGCGGGTTTGGGGTTTGTGGGTTTAGGATTTTTACGTATGTGGATATGGAGCATGCGGGGTTGTGATTTGTAGGTTTGGGGTTTAAAGGTTTGTGGGTTTGGGGTTTGAAGGTTTGTGGATATGGAGCTTGTGTACTTGGATTTTGTGGATTTGAGCTTGTTGGTTTAGGGTTTGGGTCTTGTGCGTTTAGGGCTTTTTAGTTTGTGGGTTTGTGGATTGTTAATTTGGGCTTTGTGGCTTGTTAATTTGGGGTTTGTAGGTTAGGGGACGAAATTCATGCAGTAATTCCAGGCTTTTAACCATTTTTAAATTTTTACTGTAAATCCTGACGTGCTGGCTCAATTCTGCGAATGGATTCATGTTCAACGACCCCAAAAACATCAAGTTTAATTTCTAGAATCCCAGCAGACTCCCAAAACCATTTTGTGGCCCTGAATAATAAGCAAGAAAAAGTATGTTATCAGTTTGAGCATTTTGTAGCCCTCTGAAAGGATTCCACCCTTTTCTAAAAACCACTCCTTAAAACCGAACACTACCCCGTAAAGAAATAGGACATAAGACTGAGGAAGAAGTATACCAGCAGTGATTGACTTGCACGGACGGCGTCTAAACATTATATGCCCTATGTCAGAATTTAAAGCTTATTTAGAACTCATTTAAGGGCATGTGACACAGCTAAATACCTATATTACCGACCACAGTTTTTCAGTTCACTGAATGTTTTTTTGAACCTAAGAACTTTTTTTGTAAGTAAAATATCGAGCTGAAACTTCGGGAAATGTATTAGAGTGCAATAAAGTACGTTTAGGTACTCCATTTTGGTAGAAACTTCAATGAAAATTATTTCATCTTTTTTCTGAACCTCAACATTTTTTGAACATTCGAACTTTTTTTATACATAAAATATCGGTCTCAAACTTTGAGAAATGCAAGAGC
>NC_046662.1:54283914-54293060 GCF_010883055.1 Belonocnema kinseyi | reverse complement strand
TGCAATATATTATAAGTAATTAAGTGTATGGCATTTTTGTACATTTCAAGTTTGAATTGTTGTGGAATCGAATAGAAGGTTTGTTTTTCATTGATTTAAATGGAAAAATTTTTAACCTTAGGGTTGTATTTCTTTTATTTCATTGTTTGTGAAAAATTTTTAGCAAACCGAGAAAAAAAATGGAAATGACCGTGAATTTTTTTTTCGATATATCCTGGTCAATATATATTGACTTTGATATATCTATGTACATGCTTGAAAATCAGTACTTTCATTAAGTTTTATTTTCGAGCACAAAGATTTTCACGCTTATTATGACATTGCAAAATCAAATGTGACAAAATAAAACAAAGGAGGTAAAATCTTGAGGCGAACGAATGAATCGAGAATATATTAAACTCAAAGAAAGTGTCCGCTTAAGTTCGAGAGTTTATTATTTTCGACAGATTATGTATAATTTTATTATCTTCAGATTAGAAAGAGAAATCTAGTTGTCATAGAAATATATTAACTGACAGTAGCCAATCTTTGTCTGGTATCGCGAAAATTAATTTCCCCGAAATCCGTATAATGCATTTGGAGTTTAAGTTTGTTGTTTTCATGGAGTTTCTTGATATTTCAATATAGATATCACCTACAATCGAAACAAATGTAAATTATTATTACCGCATGATAAAGTCTATTTAATATTAACATTCGCGCACATTTTAAGTGGTAAAAAGCATGTAATTGTCGAAAGTAAATCTGAACTGTCACTGCTCTCGATTAGACCATCGCCATTTTATTTCGCTGCTCCCATAATACACCAGCGCTCTTCCGATAATTGCTTCAGACACCTATTCTTAATATCCCTATTAAAGCTATACTTATGAGGGGTTTGACTATACGATATCCCTGGTATATGGAAAATAGTCAAGGATATTCATTTTCGCTGATCCAGGGATCTTTCTAAATTCTTTCGTTTCTTTTCACTCAAATTTTTAGCTATAATAAGGAATAATATCCCTATCACAGCTCAATTTTTTTTATAAGGAAAATAAAAAACCTGCGATACTCGGGTAAGTAGTGTGGTAGTAATTTTTCTTTCCAAACTTACGTCTAAACGAAATGCGGTATCGCTCTAAAAGTTTGGGAACTGAAAGACGAGGTAATAAGGTCCATGCCTCTGCTTTGTTCCGGTGGAAATTTTAAGAAAAAATGTTTGTTGAAGAAAACATCAGTGGAAGTTTTTTTTACCAACTTACGTCCACACGGAATGAGATATCGTGTTAAAAATTTGGCGCGATAAATAGAAGGCATGCAAGAATTTGCCTCTGGTCCTAAATAAATAGAATAGTGAGAAAAGTTTTTTTTAATTTTTATTTTGGAGAAATACCGACCGTGCTGTCGTCGAACCCTGCAAGCAATTTTCAATGTTGTCAATGGGCTAGTTATAAGGTTTATATTTATCAGAGTGGGACAAAACAACAAAAATCGCTCATCAAAATTATGCACCAATAATGAGAAAACTGATTTTTGCACTTCAAATGCAAATAAACATATTTGGTCTGACATACTTATCAGTCTAGTATCAACTATGTCAAAGCATCACTAGCGCAGCGAGTAGACAACTTTGAACTTCTAGGGGTCTGTGGGTAAAACAGATTGCATCATTACAGTCAGAGAAAGTTAAAAGTGAAACTTCTGCTGTAAAACCTAAATGTTTCCGTTGATAATCATTATTTGCATAAATAAACTTTTTTCTTCCTCAAGCTCTTTGCAAGGCCACAAACGATCCTTTAATAAGTATTAACATTTCCCTAACAAAATTTCCGCGTTATTTAAACTTTTATTTTTCAGTATGGGTGAAAAAATATTGATGTTAGGGCTGACTTGATCAGCTGTTATGCTCATCAAGTAGCCTTAAATTTTCTACTAGGTCTAACGTCAAAGCCGTTGAAATGAAGAACCTCTATAAATAAGGAATTGCAAAAAAAATCCTTGAAATGTATGATTTTTTGTGTGCTTTAAGTGACCCAGGAATAGTCAAACTTCCTTCTGTTCCTGATTACCTGGACCCGTGAAGGGTACCGGCACCGTTGGACGGCCCATGATGGGTGACACATCTCTATGGTGAAGTGCAGTATACAGTTAAGTGAATTTGGTTGAAGAATAAATTGCAAAATAAGGTTTTAAATGGATTAATTAAATGCTTAATTATGAGCGAGCCTTAACAATTCTAGAGCTGGTCAACAAGTAGTAGGTCTGAAAATAATTTCTTTAAGTTTAGGTTTGACGGAATTAGCTTTGAATAAGTACATTTTATTAAATGGTAATTTATTACGACTTCCTTAAGTAATCTTAAAATTTAGATTTTGGCGTTAGATTTATTTTATTGAAAATAATTTTTATACGTTTTATAATTGATTATCCCACAAATATTCAGTGCTCGATAAGGGGCTAAATATAGACTTAATTTTAAGTTCACGAAATCCTTCAAGGATCGATATTTAAATTCACAGAATGAGAGATCAAGGCCTTCTAGGGTCTCTGAGCTTTTATTTAATAGTAGAGCTTTGGCAGTTGCAAGTTCCCCTGATCCGTTATTTAGAGCAGCGATTCCCAAACTTTTTATACACTTTCTGGGGAGAGGCAGGGCCGCCACCCTCACATTTTTTGACAATACCATGCCACCAAGGGAGGACACTTGACTGCTTCACTGCTTGTTGTTCTGTTAACCGATTTTCATCAACTTTTTTTTCATTTTCTTAAAATTACATCAGGACACATCATGACAATGAAAGGGTCCTCATAGGGGGGGGGGGGGGGCTGCCGAGTGGCTGGGCCCGGGCTGGCCTCCCCCTCAGGGGCTGCCTGGCCCGGGGTGGCATTCCCCTGCTGGCGGCAGCCTCATCGACCGGCGGCACTAGTTTGGGAAAATATGTCGGTTAGGATGTTTATTGAGCATTGCCAAGCCACGAAATCTTTAATAAATATAAACGAATTACCACATCTGACTCTAAACTAAAACAAAAATTACTCGTGAAGCGAGAATTAATATTTAGGAAAGATTTGGCACTGACTCCGATGGAATTTAAAAAATATGAAATCAGCTTCATTCTCGATAGGAAGGTGTAAGCTAATTAGCTTAGGAATTCTCGATGGTTATCAAAAAATCATATAAACTATTTAAGAACGGGGGGCTCGAGTCAATCAATTTTTATACCGATTAATTACCCAAATACTCAAAACTACGCCAGAACATCGCGGAGTTGCAATTTGCGAAGCCTATGGACTCACATCAATTATTAATTTCTTAAAGGGTCTTGATAGAGATACTCATTTGCTAATCCATCATAAAGTTTCGGATCTTGAAACTGTTCGCGAGTTGCATGCTGTAACTTGTTGAAGATAATTTCGGATCTGCAAAACTGCGCAGGCGTAGATTTCGTACTTTAACCTATTTTCCTATTGGTTAAAAATGAAGAAGAGTTTTGCATCCTGGATTTTAACTGGATGAAGTAAAACCTGTCATGTGTTTGCAATTAAGTGTCTCTCAAAAGTTTTTCGTGGCTTCTTTCATGTCATTTTCAATTAAAATTTTATAATTTAGAAAAATTTCAGAAATAACAACAATTTTCCTTCGCCATGTTAAATGTCTGAAATGTCAGTTAACAGGTTTAGACCGCGGACCCTTCATTTATAATAAATGATAATTGGGAATTGCGTAGACAGTAATTTCTTAATCCTAAAATAAGATTTTGGAGTGACAGATAAAAAATAATTCAATTTTAACTACAAAGAGGTTGTGAATTCTAATTGCAGAGAAAGAAAACATTTTTTCACCAAAATGATGAATATCGTATGTGTCAAGTTTTTAAATTAAATTATTTTTAAGTCCTAACGATGTGCACGAATTCGTTTATTTTGTTCGAAAGATTTTAAATAAATCTTGAGTGCGACAGCCTTCGAAGTAGCAGCAGCAGATAAGGTCAGATTTCAACGAGGAAACTCACATACATACATGTTTTATTTATTATACTAATGGAAAATTTTTAAATAAGTATGGCAAACGCGATAAAAAACCGGGCGCTTATTATTCGGACAAGAATGATTTGACAACAGAATGATGACATTGGAATTACTGATAACATGACATTTCACTATCATTGTGGTATGTAAACATCCGCTATACACTTCCATGGGATTTGGGACAAGTGCAAGTTTGTGAGGAAGCGGTCTTTTAAAAAATTATTAGTGAACGTTAACAAAATTATATTAACCAACAAAATTAATTCTCTTCAAAGTGAATAAAATGAGGTTCTCTGCTATTACTCTACTCGTTGTCATTGCAGCCTTTGTCATATATTTTGGTAATTATGATATTTTTTATAACTTTGGCTAAAAATAAAATTCTTCAAATATTCACGAATACTATTTTGTTCAATTTAATGTTTTATATTCTAACTTAACATTTTTCGGCTGATTCGAGTATAAATAAAAGTCGAATGTTGAGGGGGCATTCATATTCCGCGTGAATACTCTCGGGAGAAGGGGGGGGGGGGGGGGGGGGGGGGGGTATTGAATAAAAACAGAAATATGCATCGCCCCCACTCTTTGCCTTCTCTTAGCACCCGGAGGGGTATCGTAGTTGAAATAAATCCAGTAGATGGCGCTCCGATCAGGTGGGCCTTTTTTTAAATTGTAATGAATTGTCAAAATCCTTAAATATCCTGTTGAAAGTGATTTCTATGAGAAAAATTTGTAAAGTTGACAATTGAACGAAATGATGAAATCTGCTTTATATCGCAGTAATTATATGCGTCTTCATGTTGTGAATTTTCTACTTAATTTTTGTTTTCAAATTATTTTTTAAGGATAAAACAAAATATCCTATAAATCTTCTTTTAAGTTTTTACACATCTGGAGTCTTTTCGCTTAATATTGGAATTTTTTATTTTCTGCATACTATTTTTGATAAATAAAAACCAAATGACAAGTCCTGTTAAAAAATCCTCAAAAGCAATTTTGTAAAATTTTTCAAAAGCCATTTATTTCTCTAAGAATTTTGTCGTATTTTGGGTCTATCAAAAAGTGATTTATAAAAAATTTGTAGCTCTTTTTCGGGTCAAGAATTTTTGTTAGCTTACTTTTTTTGTAAATTGTGTTTTTTATCTGAAAATTAAATTTTTTACAGCTATTTTTCATGAGTAAAACAAGAACTACGCGTTTTATCAAAAAGTAATTCCTGCCGAATTTGTAGATCTTTTTTGGCATCACAATGTTAGTTAATTCATCTTTTTTTGTATCCTGTATGGTTTGACCAAATAATTAAATTATTTTTTTTGCATTCAAAAGTTTGAAATTGCGATTTTTCAAGTACATCCAAAAATTTGTTACAGTAATCTTGAAGGGCTTACAAAAATCAATATTTTTCTTTTTTGATTTTTTTTTCACATCGTTCGTTGTTTGTTACAATTTTTGGTTTTCATTTGATTAAAAATTTTTTTTAAATGATATAACTGAAAATTTTCTTTTAATCGAAAAAATCAATGGGGATGAATTGTTTGTCTTAACGAGCATTATGAATAGCTGTAGATAATTTTTTTAAATATATAAAAATGATACTAAAATTATTGAAACTGCTCTAACTTTTTGAGTTCTCATAAAAAATGGCTCGTTAATGAACTTGTCCTTTCATTTAGGACCTTGAACAAGCGTGCTAAAGATCGATCTGATCTGCCATTTTTTTAAAGAGTTATCGGTGTTTACGTTAAATACTCTGCTGTTAAATTTCTAACGATTCTAATACTTTCTCAATCATAAATTATGAAAACGTAATAATATCGATTTTCAGCCAAATAATTGAATTTTCATCTAAAAAACGATTAAATTTCACCCAAAAATAAAATAGTAGAATTTTCTGTTAAAAATGCAATTCTTAGAAAAATCGGATTTTCTGAAAAACAGTGGAATCTTCGGTAAAAAATGTATTTTCTTTAAACGGAAAATTTTTTTTAATAATATAGCGCATTTTCAGCAAACTTGTTGATTTTTCAACCAAGTAAATTTATTTCTAACCTAAAAGATGAATTTTCAATTATAATTATGAATAATTATCTGGAATAATTGTGTTTTCAACCAATAAGAATAATTTTTGAATCAGGGAAGTGAATATCAAAGAAAAATCTCATTTTCCATAAAAAAAGTCGATGATCTACTAAAAAAGTAAATTTTTTTAAGTTGTTACATTTTTAAAAAGATATGAATTTTCAATTAAAATCATGAATCTTTCAACAAAAACTTGTATTTTTAACAAAAGAGTTTACCTTTCAACCAGAAGTAGTTAAATTCTCCAAAAAATATGTAAATTTTTTAAGAAAAATGTGAAAAAAATTATTATATAAACCAGTAATATTTCCTTTTTGAAATACTGCATCTATTCTAAAAACTACTTGAAGTACTTTTTTTCTAAAATTTAAAAGAAAGAACTTTGAAATTGTGACAAACTTTGACAAAAAACAGGGATTTTTTAATTTCTTCTAAATTCCTGTTTTAATTATTGTCAAAAGAACAGGCTTTATGCCAAAAATTCTTGGTACTAAGTTAAGTTTTCTTTCTTTACCGAAACTCCCTGTCTTAAAATGAAAACGATAATTATTTTTGCTTACATGCGCTGCAACTTTTAATAAAGTAAAAATTGCTTTTCGAAATTGGCAAAAATTACTAATACAATAAAAATTTGAATTTTCTACAATCAGATGTAAAATCCGGATTGTTTAATCAGATTCCCGGACATTCGTGGTTTGTCGCGCACTTGATCACCCTGATTATAAATAAATTATATATAAATATAGATATTTTAGAGAACGGAAGTGTCTAAATGATATTATTATTATTAATGTTTAAATTGTATTATTACTATTAATATTAGTTCAGTAATACTATCAATCAGTGCTTACAATTTTCAGCAATTAAAAGGGTTTATAAAATTAATTAATTACATTATCAAAATAAACAATCGAAAAATATGAATACAATTCAAATTGTTTTGAGCATAATCATCTTTTTATTCATTTTTTCTAATATTAAATCACATTTTTTATGAGATTTTATATTTGTTAAAATTTTCAAGTTTTTAATGAATTTCAGTATTTTTTCTATACATACAAATTCAAAACCAGACCTACCTGATCCGAGCGTCCTCTACTGGATTGATTTGATTTATTTGTCGAGTTAAAACTCTACATTTCGCTGCAAGAGTAGGTATAGAATACAAATAAATAATTACTTTTCAAAAATCAAACCATAAGTATGTCCCATAGGGTCTTGAAAAATACCATAAGTCAAAATTTGGGTTTTATGAGCTTCTGTCGCAAATTATGATCTTATTATCACCTGTATGCTGATCCCCTTTTTGTACAGCATGAACCATTACATCTTAAATATGTGCCTTTATTGTAATTAAAACTGAAATTCCTATCGAAAAAGTGAAGGTAACCCGGAATTACCTCTGCAATATCTCCAAGTAATTTTTTCATTTTGTAAAAAAAGTTGATTTAAAAAAAAATTATTTTGTTCATAAGTTTTAGGAATTTATTTAACTTTTTTTTATTTCTAATACTGCAGGGTACTCTATTTAATTGATTTCTATATTTTAAAAATATATTCAGAAAAATTACAAGCAGTAAAATAGTTTAAAAAATTACGTAAAAAAAAAAATAATAATAAAAGCGCTTGGAGATATTGCCGCCGTGAATCCAGGGGTATCTTTAGTTTTTCGATAGGACTTTTTGTTTTATTTATGAAAGGTATAAGTTTGAAATGTATATGCTCCATGGTATATTATAAACGACTAAGCAACTTTAAACTATACTGTGTTCAGTCTTAAATTGTTTTCAAAAATTGTTAAATATATATATGAGATTAATGAAAATTCAAATTTATCTGAAAAAAAGATAAAATTTATCTAAAAAAAAGATAAAGTTTATCTGGCGTAAATGTTTTTTTCACATAGGTTATATGTCAGACGGCTGCGTCAATTTTCACAGGAAAAATGTCCTGAAAAAATTTCAAAATCCTCGCGGTATGAAATTTTAAACATTCCTTCTTTATTTCACTGATTTTAAACCCAAAAATCGCTCACCTACACTTACTGAATACACAGTCTGCACTTTGGTTAGTTTATACGAAATAGAGTTTGTTTACAGTTTTTGAATTCTACATCAGAGTCCATAGAAAACTGAAGATTTGTTCAAAAAATGTAAGGGACTGAAGTTGGCTGAGGGTTCTTACTCAGACATCTTCAGTTATAACCTATGTGAAAAAAATATTTACGTCAGATGAACTTTATCCTTTTTCAGATAAATGTTAAAGATAAAATTTATTCCTGAGGCTTACTGTGTATTTATTTACGCTTGCCCTATGATACTAGTAGTCCTGCACGCCTTTTGCTTTTTCATGAAAAAGAATAAACCAGCTGCTCATATTTTCTACATAACTTTATTCACTAGACTTTCGGAAATTCTTCCTGAAAATTTTATGAAAATCGGTTTGAAAATTTTGGCAATGGTAGAGAGTAGAAGGCAATGCACGCTGCCCCCGAAGTGCTATGATTAAGGTGTTCGCACAAGAAAACGCATGTACAGTATGATGGAAACAGTTCACGCATGAGCCGTCTATGCATACACAGAGCTCTCACCGATCGCGTGCTATCTGTCGCACTGCTACGGTGCAAGCTGGTTACATGCCGTTCACCTATCGGACCGTCGTTCGAGAAGCAGAAGTTTGCGACGTTGCTAATTTTGTTTATTATGTATATAATAATTAATATGTATATATGTATATAATTTAAATATATATTTAAATTATGTTATCTACAAACTACACGTCAATAACTACGAAGCTTGTCAGAGATATTAGAAATATAACGAAAATATTCCATTCTAACATAGCTTTGAATACCGGCTTCTTTTTACAATGATAAACACGACACTCTCTCTGCAAACACACCAATATTGTTAACGTCGGAAACTTCGTCTTCTGGAGCGGTGGTCTGATAGGTGAATGGTACGAGGGTAGTTCAATAAGTCCTTAGAATGAAGTATAAAAACAATTTTTTTTGGGTAAATTTTTTTTTATTTTTCAACATAATCTCCTTGGAGCTC
>NC_046662.1:54261664-54283814 GCF_010883055.1 Belonocnema kinseyi | reverse complement strand
AAGTAGTTTCCTGCTTCCTTCAAAGTCGTTTTGTATTTTTAACTCTTCTTCTGCTCTAATTGTATCTTTACTTTCTTTAACTAATCGTTTAAGTGTCCTGTTGCGATTGATTTTTTTAAATTTCTTACAACTGTGAACGCACCTATGGCACGTGCTTGTCGAACATCGCGCTTCGCGCTCGGTTACTTATTCTTTGCATTTAAAATGCTCGAATAAAACTTTATCAAAAACTCTCATCGTGACACTCGCGCTACGCGCTCGATTTTTGACTAATATTTTTAAATGTATATTTATTTTCTGGATTACCTTACAACAAAAGCTATAATCCTCTCTTTAGAGATTCTTCTCTACCTCGCTTTGTTATATTGAAAATTTTACGTATCTCGCATCTTTTGACGTGATATAGAAATTTTTTGTTTTTTTTGTATCAATTTCAAAAAATTAATGAAAAACGAGGAGTTCTTCCATAAAGTGGTTTAAACAAATGATGTATGAATTTTAAACACAGCAGCTAGTTTAAAATTTTTTTCCGCATTAGATGTCATTTAGCTTAAAATTAAAATTTTTTATAGTCTTTTTGAAAATAAAATCCAAATATTAAGTCTCATTTAAAATTCTTTCAAAACCTTCACTTATTTATCGTCGTTTGTGTTAAAATTACAAGTTTGGATGCATGTCGTTTTTCAAAAATTTAATTTTTTAAATGTTGAACACTATTTTTCACGATTGAAGCAAAAAATACGCATCCTATCAAAAAAAGATTTAAGAAGAATGTGTAGCTCTTTCTTAGTTAAACAAATTTAGTAGTTTGTGTTGCTTTTTCAAAAATCTTATCTTTTCTTTTTATTTTACGAACAAATAAAAATTACGTACCCTATCAAAAAGTGAGTCATAACAAATTTGTAGATTATTTTCGGTAGTACAATTTTGATTTATTCATCTCTATCCGCATCTTGCATAAATTCACTCAAAATGGAATTTTTGATGGTTTTTTTTTTAAACAAAATTTGAATTTTCCTTCTTTTAAAAAAATTCTAAATCTTGCAACGATGATTTTGTAGGGCTTTAAAAAATCAACGTTTTTCTTTTCTTATCTTCTTTTCATATCGGGCGTTGTTTGGCTTAGCATTTTCATTGTCAATTGATTTTAAAAATTGCTTAAGTGTTATATAACTCTGATATTTTTGTTTGAGAAAATAGCCATCGAAATAAATTGTTCAGATTTCTGAATGCTACGAATAGCCACACATAAAATTTTTGAATCTTAAAAAAAGGTAAAAAAATGTTTAGAAAAGCTCTAACTTTTGGAATTTCTATCTCAAATAGCTGATAAACAAACTCGTTCTTTCTTTTATAACCTAAAAATGTGTGCCAAAGCTCGACTTAATCCATTCATTTTTTCGAAAATTATCGTGTTTGCCGGACGGATTAACGGGCAGACTTCGGACAATTCTAAAACTTTCTGAATCATGAATCATGAAAATGTAAAAACGCTTCAAAAATACTGCAATCTGAAAATAATAGTTCAAACATAGATTTGGCAAATAAAAAAATATTATTCAATAAAACTGTGAACATACAGTTTTTGAAGTATTTTTAGGTGAATTTATGAAATTCATGTAAAAGAAAATAAACGTAGAAAACAAAACCCTGCAAAATTATACCTGTCCCTGTTAATGTAAAATATATATTTTTCACCCAAATAAAACCATTGAGTTTTCTAGAGGATATTAATTACAGAATGACAATAAAAAGTTTATTTTATTTTGCATACTGTTATTCTATGAATTGAATTTTGGAAACTTTTTTTTTATAATAAGCTCTCCTTGGAAAAGATTCACTGCAACCCAAATTACTAAATTGAATCTTTGAAAATTAAACTGATAAAAATAAAATTTATATTAGTGCATATTTTACAAGTGAATCACGCATACAATTTGATTATAAAATTATGAATGATGCAAAGTAGAAAAACGGGAAACAATAATCAGTTTAAAAAATTATAGAATCCTTAATAATCCGAAAATCGATTTTTTGCCTGATAGGTCTCTTTTCTCGGCTCGCGTCTCATTTGCTACGTAAAAAAAATTTAATTCGTTTATTGTATTCCGCCCACCGAATCCCAGCTGGGTATCAATATATTTTTTTAATTTGTATGCAATATTCATTAACGCCTACTACGGTTATCGTGCTTTTCAAAAATGCAAAATATTGTTTTAGAGCCGTTCAGTCAACTAAAGAAAAGTGAAATGTCGTTTATAAAAAGACGAAAGTTGGGAAGTTTTTTAATATGTTTCGTTGAGAAAACTTAAAGCGATAAAGTTGTTACTTAAGAGTTTTTAACAGTACATTATGAAAAAGGAACGAAAGGAGCAGATTTTTCTTACGGGTGGGATTACTGCCCCATCAAGAAGATTTTTCCCGTGGGTGTGTTTACTGCCCGAGCGAAGCGAGGACTGTAATCAACTAAGAGAAAAATTTTCTCACGATGGCAATAATTACCCGAGTGAAAAATCTACTTTTGTCCCGTGTTGCATTCAGTATTTTATTCTACTCTTGACCGCGGCCACCTTTTTGCCCTAAAAACCGGGTCCGAGGCAATTTTCTATATTTTTGTTCACGGATCGAAATCTGATAGACGCAAAGCAATTTATATTTTCAATATGACGACCATTGACCAATAAAAACATCACCCCTCTAATTTTAGTTTCGCCCCGCTAATTCTACTTTCACCTCGCAAATTTGACTTTTGCCCCGTAAATACGGTTTGCGGGAAATATATGCTACTCTTGCCCCTATTTTCAGGGGCAAAGGGTTATCATTTCGGTCGAGTGGACAAGCACATGCAATGAACAAGCATATACTTGTCTCTTGTTTGCTCCTAATTTTGTTAATCTAATGACAGAAAATATAGTTTCGTCATGTGTCACACATATCCAATTTGAAACTGCTGACATTTTTTATTCTACGCAAGAAATCTGACTTCGAGTTCTGTAAACATACGCATCATCGGATTTACGAGCTGCACGAACTTGTAAGATATATTCAAATGTTTCCCATTGTTTTGAGAAAATCGATAGAGGTCTGAAACCTTTTTTAGGAAATGCCTTAAATTTTAGGTAGCAACTTTCTTGCTTTGAGTTCTGTAAAAGAACCGCACTGAAAAACTGTTCCCCCTGATGTTTTTTTTTAACGAGATTTCACGAATTTTTTTTTAATTCACTGTACTGCCCTAAAAGAGTATTTGGAGTTTCGGAAGAGTGAGATACCCGTATAATGTACCGAAGAAGAAAATTAGTCTGGTGGACAATATTTGCGCAGCGGAATCCGTGTGTAAATGTTTTTCGTTCCGGGCGCTTTGATTATTTCTCAAATTGTCTTGATTTTCAAAATAAATTGAAAATTTTAATCATGCTTCCATTACCTTATACATTTTTTTCTTATTTTTCTGATTCTTTGTAATAAATTACCTATTTCCAACGGTATATTTGTTCAAAAAGTACCCTTTCTTTTTTAAAATTTTGTCTGGAAATATTTGTGGGGTGATCAATAATCATAAAGGTTCTAAAATAAAATTTAAAAAAAAGCGACACTAAATATTTTAGTATTTATCTTGAAATTATCCTGGAACCACAGACAACCATTATCAATAATACAGCCCACTATCATGCAACTTTCTTTTAGACTTCTTTTGGTCTCAATTAGTGATAATACTTTGTTCTGTGCCTTCGGTCCAGTAGTTAGTGATTCTTACGGTGATTTTCAGTAAAATCTGTAAAAACGTATACTGTCACTATTGTATAAACATGCCACGATTTTCTATCTGTAAACCTCTCAACACCATTGATCAACAGAATTCACCTATGTTTACAGTGAAATCGACATACCATTTCCGAAGCATTTTTTTAACGCTTTTTCACATTTTTTGTCATTAGATTTAGTTTAGTTCCATCTCTGCAGTATTTCAAAATTTTTAAAAATCTAGGTGTCAAATATCAGGGTTAGTTAATAATAGCTACAATTGTTTTGAAATAATCTTTAAAAAAGAGCTTTTATACAAGCTAGGGTCGAGGTTTTTAATTTTTGTATTTTAACAAATATTTTGCAAAGACATTTAAATCTAAATAATCCGTTATTTGATTAAAGTTCAATAACGCATAAGCCAATATGCATTAAAGGAGCTAACAATCACTCACCCATTACTCAGGGTTTTATTGGTCCCTTCTTTTCGTATCGCTGATAACGAATCTAAAGTCAAAATTAAAAAATAAATAACTGACCCAATATCATGAAAGTAATAATGCTTTTTTACGTATGGTCTTTCATATGGCTCAGCCATTAGGAAGTTTAAAATTTTGATTTGAGATTCCTTCTTAGCAAGAAAAAGCACAAAAAACTGTAGAGTTCGTAATTTTAAGCGACCGCACTGATTTTCGTAATAATTAAAACTTTCGGCATACAAACACCATAAGGTAAGGAATTGTATTGCTTTTTAGTATACAGGCTGATGCGGTACTCAATATGCATATTTGTTACATTAATTGAGGACATAAGTATTTTTATTTATTAATACAATCTGTTGGTCAATTAGTTTCTTATTTTTTAGATGTTGGAGGTGCTCAAGAGCTTAGTTCAGCACCACCTGCTGGAGGAGGTGCTGCTCCTATGGACTCTTCTGGGATGGCACCTCCTGGAGGAGCACCGCCTGAAGGAGCACCTCCTGGAGGTGCACCGCCTGCCGGAGCACCACCTGGAGGTGCACCTGCTGCAGAAGGAGGAGCAGAGGCGAAGCAGGGGGAGAGCTCAGGCTCTAGTGGTCAACTTATAGCAGGAGGAATAGGGGCAATCGTAGGAGGAGGAGTTGTAGGAGGAGTAATGCGTTATAAGAATAAAAGAAAACTTAAGGAACTACAAGGAGCACCTCAAGGCTATAATAATCGACCTCCTGGACCACAGGGGTACAATAATGGACCTTCTGGACCTCAGCGGTATAACAATGGACCTTCTGGACCTCAGAGTTATAATAACGGACCTTCTGGACCTCAAGGGTATAACAGACCTCCTGAAAACAACCGATATAATGAAGATAATGATAATGGTGGAAATAATGAAAATACTGGACATGGTCCTTATGGTAGTGGTTCTAATAATAATAATTACGTTTCGCTGAATAATGGTCGAAATAATAGAAATAATGCCGATCATGAAGATGATATGCAAGATGAGTATGGTGAAAGTTTTGGGCAGCATGAACAATCTGTTTTACATCCTGAACGTGAGGAACATAGCGTACCTCCTGGACAACTTCAACCTGCTGCACAATCCACACAAGCTGTACAAGGCGCACCTGCTGGACAAGCTGTGCATCCTACAACTACTGAACAAGCTGGACAAGGCGCCAATTCTAAAAAAGATGAACATCCTGCAACTACTGCACAAGCTGAACATGCTTCAATTTCTACACAAGCTGGGGAGCCTGCAACTGCTGTACAAGCTGATCATGCTTCCACTCCTACACAAGCTGGACAGCCTACAACTACTTTACAATCTGATAATCCTACAAAAACGACTACTACTTCTTCAAAAGGTGAAAATGGTGAACATTCTACAACTACTACTGTACATAGTACATCGGGTACAAATCCTTCAAATGTAGTTGTTGTGAACAGTGTTCATCATATACATGCTTATCCACGTCCGTATTCTTCCATCCCTGTGGCTGGGCGTTAATCTCTTCAAACACAGTAAATACGATTGGTGAATCTAACGCTAATTTCAGGGCACCATGTACCTGCAAAAGAATTAGGTTTGGTAGTGTTTTTGCAGTTTCGTGGTTAAAACAATCGACGATAGTTTTGTACGCTAATTCCGAGCGAGATAAAACCTCATCTTGATATTACCTGCAACAAAAATTGTCTCAGAGTTATCACTGTGATAACAAGAGCCACTTATCCACATGTATCCTTTCCTTTCCACTCGAGTGTTTCTTTCTAAATGAATCCTTCGCTTATTCATGCTTATCATTTTCCAACCACCAGACAATCCAAAATTGACTCTTTCTTTTTCAATTTCAATCTTCTTGTCTGATTGGATCCATTTTTATCTTTTATGAAATATAAGATAGACCTACCTTCGTGGAGGCCAGTCTTTCTATCTAAATAAATCCACAGCTTGCCCGAGTTGAAATATAGGCCCCACTTTGACGCTCCAAGTGCAAGTATTGTCCCTACTTTGCGGCTGTTTATTCTACTAGCTCCTACGTAGCCAATCTCAAAGATATTTTCATTCTATTTTGCTTCTGTATAAGCTTCAGCCCCTAAATTGAAGGTCTTGCCTCTATATTCTTTAGTTTTACTTTTGTCTCATTTAAGGCTACATATTGTCCGTAGAATTATTAAATTCTCTTTTAACGCTTCTAAATTTGAACGCATGAAATATGTGACCTCGTTTCCTAGACGCATGCGCTCTCGTGACATATACTTTGTTGTTTTCACTAAAATTCCATCACCACAGTTTGTGAAAGCAACAGTTTAAATCGTTTCAAATAATAAATATTTAAGTGATAACATCGAAATGGCTTTAAGGGGAAAGAAGTTTGCCCTAATCTGGCGACTGCAATCAAAAGGAAAAATGCCGAATAGCGCTAAAATTTTAAAGATAATTATAAAGAACCCAGATCCAAAATCCCCCAAAAAAGGTATCAAACAAACGAGAATAAACGTCAAAAGAAAAAGGTAAGAAAGTTTCAAATCTTTTTTATTGAGTTTTTTCTGTAACACAAAAAATAACACCAAATTAGTTACCACAGATTCTAAAGAAATAGACGTTCCTTTCACACAATTTTCTTTTGAATTGAAGAATCACGGAATTGATTGATTTCAGATTAAAAATTTAGAAAATAGGGCAAACGCAAAACCTTGAAATTTTAATATTTTGATATTAGATCATAAAAAATAATTTATAGTTAAAAGCATTCAAAATTAAATAATTCAAAATTGCAAACTTTTGAATGTGAACAATTATAAATTCAAAGCAATCAAGATTTTAAAAATTAATATTGAAAACTAAATTGAATCTTTTTTAGTTGAAACTTCTGTTAATCTAGAATTAAAATTTTTTATTACTGAACATCGCCGAATTAAATTATACTAAACAAACTTTCCAACTAAATAATAATTTTAAATTGGGAAACATTAAAAATGAAAAAAGAATATACCTTAGAACTTTGAAACTTAAAGAATTCGAACTTCATTTTAAACTGACTAAATTTATATTCACTAAAAATTGGGATATTAAAACTTTCTAATGATCAAAGCCTTTAATATTTCAATTATTAGTGTTAAATTTAAATCACATTAAAACTAATAATTTTCGAATTGCTAATTAAATTTTCCCAAATTTAACTAATTTTCTTCGAATTTTTAAACCATTAACAAAAGTATAATTTCCTTTAAAAGACAACATATTTCGCTCTCGAGAAATTCTGCGATGTCAAGTGTAGATCGTTGTTGATTTCAAATGGATTCGGTCAGTGATGATTGTTATTCGTTCATTATTCTCCAAAAAACTTAAAATAAAAAATTATTTTTTTAAAATGTCATATTTTCAAACCAATTTATTTCTATATGACGAGGGGTCGATCACTTTAATATTTCTGATGCATTCACTGAATATTGTCATACAGGTATTCTTACAATATTCTGGATATTCTGTATAATCTCAAATATTCTCGATATTCCCAAATATTCTGAAATATCCCGAAATATTCACAAATATTGTGACATATTCCTTAATTTCCCTTTGCGATATACAAGTTTTTAAAGATTCCAAATGATTTAAAATGATTTTTGAAAATGTCAAGAAAATTAAAAATAGTTTATGTATTATCGTGTAATTACGAAATATTTTCAAGTGTTTAAAAGGATTTTCATGAATTTCCAAATGATTTAACGAGATGTACAAATTCTTTTAAATTAACAAAGATTAAAGTTTATAAATGAATTTCAGAAGATTTTAAGTAATTTTTAAGAATTTTAAAAGATTTCAAAAGAATTCCAAAAAGTACGAGAATTTTCAAAAGATTTTAGAGATTATAAAAACCTTTTTATGAGTTTAAGAGATTTTTAGTGATTTTGAAGGATTTTGTGGCATTTCAATCTATTACATATAGTATCCAAAATCTGTAAAGGAATTAAAAATATTACGAGAAATTTTAAATAGTTTGCAAACAATTTTAAAGATTTTAAGGATCTTCATTTAATTGAAAAATATTTGTATGTATTCAAAGAGATTTTCGCAGAAGTTTCAAGGGATTTAACGGGAGTTATTTTATTTTAAAATTTTCAAGTTTATCCTTTGAAATCTATTAAATTCCTGAAAATTTATATTAAATTTTTGTAATCTTTTAAAACATATTGAAATATTTTTGGATTTAATTTAAGTATTGTTTAAGCACATAAAATATACAATAATAATTTGTAATATTTCTGAAATCTAAATAAACATATTATCATAATCGTAGCAGTATTTTTTACAAAATGGGTCACAAAAATTTGCAGATGGTCATTCACATCTGCAGTTTATATTTCAGATTTCTTTCATACTTCAAGCTATAGGCTAGCCGACAGGCTTTAGGTGTTAGAAATGCGAAACAAGAACTAAGCTTCCATTTTGACGCCCCAAATGGAAGATTTGGAAATTTGTGCCCATAAGGGCGCTGAAGTAGGCGCGAAAATTGTATGGGAATATCCTCTACTTTACTTCCTTAGCCCCTAAAAATATTAGCGTGAAGTGTGTTAAAGCAAGGGCCTATATTTCGACTAAGGTGTCCACCTTCAACCTTTTCTATCCATTGGCCAATAACAAATTTCGTCTATGTTTTTTAATTCCTTTTTTGTTATCCAAGTGAATCCATTTATAATTTTTTTTTAATGTAACATAGCCCTATCTTCTTGAATCCCAGTTTTTCTATGTAAATGAATCCCTCGTTTATCCAAGTGTATCCTTAGCGAGGCGCGCGCTAGTTGATGTACATCCCTGATTTAATACCGGCAGGTTCCCAGTAGGAGGCTGACTGTAAAAGACAGGCACAAGTAAAATCATTAGCACCGTCTATAACTAGAGGGTCAGTAGACGCCTTTGCATACTCCTCCCTATACCCCCACTTCCTTCTCTTCTTCTTTTCCTATCTTTCCTTCTATAAAATAAATTAACAAATTTTTGTGGGGTTTTCCCGCTAGCGGGCTTTTTTCCACACAGAATTAACGTCACTTTTAATTCCAGTCATGTCAAATTTCGCTCAGATTGTGTAACAATGCCCAAACCGGTAACGCACAACAACTTCTTTCAGTCCGATCATTCTTCGGGGAGATCATTAATCGTGAGTGCACGAATGGCGTCGCTTCGCCGCGCCAGCTACCCACTCCCGTGCTTTGGATCTCACAAGAGGAGGCGATGGTTGGGGCCTATTCATCCCCACCCCTTTTTCTTTTTTCTTTTGATTTTGCAGATTTCGAATTCCGGCGAGTGAATCGTAAAGCTCGGGAATTCTGTTCTTAGGTATATAAACCCTTGCTGATTTAATGCTATTGTGCGGGAGTTTTAAGTTCGAAATTTATTATTATTTCGAAACGGATAAGAATGCTACATTTTTAGTACATTCCAATGGATAGAAGTTAAAACGATATGTATTTGATAGTGGGTAGTCTGAGATACATAAAGATATACATTTGTAAACATAATAAAAGATAGTCCCATGTGACCACCATGGATAGTGAGTGATAGAGAAAGATAGAGAGCGTGACCACCATGTATACAAAAAGATAGACAGTTGTGGCTGTGAGGAATACAGTCAGGGATACAAAGAGATAGATCTAAGTACAAAGGAGGGATAGGGCGTGGAAAGAAAAATATAGAGTTTGTGGGATGCAAAGTGTGTATTTGGAAAGGAATGGATATTTCTATCTTTTTCTATCTTTTTGAATCTTTTTACTTCCAGCAGGGTAACTCAAGAAACCTTTTTCCAATTACGAGTATATTTGTAGTAGACATTTGACGAGGAGTTATCAATGTTTCACAAATGAGGAGACTCTTTAAAGATGAAAAATTCTACACGTTTTTGTCACCCGATGAGGCTATAGCTCATAATTCGTTTAAGTTAGCTGTTTCAGAATTCCTCGGAAATAATTTAAACTGCAAGGAAAAGAAAAGTCCTACAGATTTGCTAAATAATTAGTTCATTTATCATCTTAATTTTCTTGGAAGAGTTATTACATATAGATGTGAAAATATTTCTCAACGATTTGTAGCTCAGTTTTTAAATCGACGAAAAGTAAGTCAATGTGCTTCGTAGATTTAAATATATCGTACATTTTATTTATAACTAAGAGAATTTAAATATTATCATAATGTAAAAGCATCTGAAGTGTTTAATATATATTTATAGTGTGGGTACCAACTTTATATATTGAGCTAGGAATTCTAGAAAATAGTTATTTGAAAATTGTAATGTGTTTTTAAATGTAGAATTACACTATTTCATCTATGGTTGCACATGTAAGCATACGGAAACTTAAATAAATGTCTTGTCAGAATGCGAACGCTGCTTTTTGACATTCTCTGTATATATTTTTTATTATTTGTAATATATTATAAGTGATTAAATTTTTTTGCATTTTTCTAAATTTCAAGTTAAATCTTAGTGTCAATTATTGAAATTCAATAGTTTTTTATTATAATTTAAACCAAAAATCAGGGTAGCCGCTGGAACGACCAGGAATGTTTCAAATTTTCAGAAATATCATATGTCCAACTTTGATTCCAACCGATTTTCAAATAATTAGTTAAATTATGTTCTTTTTAAAATTATAATATCCTTCCGTTTAGAATGAGTATTTCGAAAATCTTGCACTTTAAAGATTTCATATTTCAGATTTTAATTTTTAAGCCTTCATTTAGATGTAAAGAATTTTAAAATGCAGTTTACAGGCATAAACCATTAAAATTAGAAGCCTTTGAAATCGAAGATTTTGGATAAAAAACATTTTTAGTTGATCAGCTGTGAATGTAAATAAATTAATGATTTTCAAAATTGAACTTTACTTTAAAATTTAAAAGTTGAATACTGATTGATTTTAAAAGTAGATTCGCAGTCCGTTCACAATTTTAGAATCACCAGATTCTATTTTTAAAAATTAAACTGTTCAAATTGGAAACTCTGATTAGTTAAAACAAGGAAAATGTGCAACTGAAGCTTAATGAACTATTCCTAGTTATTATATAATTTTTGAATAATATATTAATAACTAAATGATTTTATTAAATTTTAAATATTGTTTCAGTCTGAAATATTCCACTTACAAACCATTCAATCTTGAATGTTTTAATTAAGAGAACTAACAATTACTTAATATACATACTTATTTGACGTGTTATAAAAAATAAGTAATTATAATTTAAATATTTAAAACTAAACTTCAAACATTACGATTTAAATTGCTCCAACTGAAGGAAATTTAATGTGTAAGTCAAATTTTTTAATTTTTATGTGTGAGAATAGTTGACGTACGAATTTGAAACGAAATATAGATTTTGGCAGATGTCGAGCAAAAGATTGATCAAATCATCAAAAATAAATGTGAGAGATTTTAAGGAAATTTGTTTAATTTGGCAGGATTTTAAAAATAATTTACAAAAAATTGGAATAATAGTTAAGCTGGGGCGGTGCGACTACACCTACCGACAGATAGCGCCATCGTTAAGCGGCTAGAAGAGCAACAGATGGCGCCACTGTCAAAGTGTTGGTTCTGTTCCGTGCCAAATTACTGACAGTTGGTAAAACAACGAGGTTTTGCTTTATGCTAAGATACCCTTAATTGATAAAATAATTAATTACCATTATTCGGCAAAACATGTTACTTGATAAGTAATGCAAGTTGTTGAATTTGTATATAATAAACTTACTATAATTCGTTAAGGTAGGCAGGCCAGTAAATTTGTAAGTCACAATTTTACTATAGGTTGGTAAAGCAGGGACCGTCAGTAATACGCATCACTAGCCACAGAAACAGCCTCTGTCAACGAGTGTTTTTCTGTTTCAACAATTGACTTGGTAAAATTGAGTAAATAACACAAAACAAAAATCTCACATATTAATTTCAACTAATCAATAAATATGAATAACAATATTTAAAGAATAAAATGTGATTTATTTATTTTAAAAATTATTCACAATTTATTTAATATTTACAAATTAAAAATTAGTGAATAGTCTACATAATTATTTAAATTGTAGCTTCTCAGCAGCAGGAGCTTCCCGTATTTTACCCAGAATTTAGAATGTGCTGGAACTCTCACGAGTCTCGTATGTAGGTAAGTATTAAATGTAAGTTTCAGTTCAACAGATATCCTGTTTCCATACTTTATCTGCATCTGCTAAATCCTTGTCACTACTGTAACGTTGTGGCCACCTACATTATAGATCCCACCCCAGATCACTTTCACAATGAAATAACATTACCACGTGAATCCATGGCCGGCACGAACTCCAATTATATTAAGTATTGCATTAATTTAAACGTTGTTGCAGGTAATTGTGTGGAAGAATGAAAGAAATTATAAATATAATCTGTTTGTATTTGATTTATGTGGATTTAAACACCGCTGTATGAAATATAAAATACCTATATTGAACCTGTATTGTATCACCTGTGGACGAGAGTAAGTAACGTCCTGCCTTCGGCTGTCGAATATCGTTCTTCTCCTTTTTGAAAATCCGGCAGGGATTAACACTGCCATCCTACTCTTACTAAGGTAAACACTTGGCACTTCACCTACCCACACCACGGGTCACTCAACGCACTGAGTCGCGACCACTATGGACTTCCAACAGGCGGCCGGAAAGATAGAATGGAACTGACTGTCAAAATTTAGTTGCCGCCATCTTGGCCGGCCAGCTCTACAGCCACCGGAATCGGTCAAGTCCTTTCCGCCAGTTGCAACATCTTCTGATAGCGTTGAGGGCAGCACACGCTGGGCGAAATCGAGGGAAAACGAGCGAAGAGGGGAGAAAAATGCAGTAGAACTGCAAAATCATTAGGACAACTTCTGTTCTGCAGCCAAGGTATGCGTTGTCAATTTCGTCCTCCAGTTGAGTATTTAGAGGGATATTTTAGTTCAGTTTGAGTGTGATGAATTAGGTTTTGTTTAAACTCTTTATTATAAACTAGTGAAATGGAGATAATTTATGTATTATCAAATTAATTTTATTTGAAGTTGAAATCTCATTCAATGTCTTTTTCTTTTTTAATTCTTTTCAAACATGGGGTGTTTTTCTGTGACTTTTCCTCGCCCCATAAATTTCTCTGCCGAATAAGCTAAAAATCTAAAATTTTAATAACCTGTTTTTCCCCATGACTGGAAAAGGTATTAGACTACATAACTCGTTTTTAAATCAGGCCAAACAGCAGCGTCGTTGATAGGTAGCCTTCCTCTTCACAACAAAAATACACCGCCATTACTTTCTTTAAGGCCATGTGACGAGTGGGTCGCGTGACCAGATTCCTACCTTGTCGACACTTTTTTTATTTCATAAGTTATTGTAACTTGAAGTGCCACATCGACTTGATAATTTGAGATAATAAGTAAGAAGCACTAAGAAAGAACTAAATCGAACGTTTAGTTTAAAAAGAACGTTTAAATCGGTCAAAATGTCCAGCCAGAATCGTATTTTGAACTAAAAAATGTAAAAAAGTTGTTAACAATTATTAAAAGCCCCAAATTATTGATAATTCTTTAATACTTTGGAAGCGAATTCCATATCCGTAAAATATTATGAAAATTGCAGTTGAAAAATTCTTGAAAATAATCGTCTTCAAATATTAGTAAACTAGTTCAAATTTTCGTGATATTTTAATATTTTAAGTGCCACCTTCAGTCCCATAAATTCAAATTTATTTTTCTACCATACAATTTAGTAGCAATTGATTGAAATTATTTTTTAGGCAAAAACTTTAAAAATTTGAAATTGTAAACAATGCAAGTGTATTAACCGAGAGTTCGAGAAATTCAAGGAATTTATTACAGTAATATAATTCAAAAATTTATGGAATTCAACAAATTGAAATAATTCCAAAAGTTAAAAAAATTCAGAAATTTGGGATATCAAGGATTTCGTAGAATTTAGGGAATTTGTTAAATTCAGGGAATTTGTTAAATTCAGGGAATTTGAGGAATTTCTACAATTAGAGGCATTTAAGGAACTCATGGAGTTTTAAGCGTCACTTCAAAAGGTTTTTTTTCAACATCAATAAAGATTTTTTTGCAAAATGGCTTTCATTTATTTTTGTATATAATAAGAGAAGTCACCAAAGAAATTTCTTTGAACCATCTAAATACTGACCTAGTGGCACATTCTATCCGGGTCGTAATACAGTCTTCGAATAAATTTATGCTTTTTAAATGAATTCAAACAACTTTTACAACATAAAGTAACATCTTGAATTAATTTTTATGAAAATTTTTTAAAATAATTTGAGTATCAGAAATTTAGGATTCCGTGGTCTTGAAGCACATCCGTCCGAAAGACTAAAAATTTTGAGAAACTCCGAGTGTATTTGACGTTTTAAATTATCCCAACTGTTTTAAATTTTCTATATTGGACGTGAATATTATGAAAATAAATTGATTCGCGGGACAGGCAAATGTTTTAGAAAAGTGATGACAGTTTGAGAAAAACACTTGAGAGATTATTAGGGTATGGAATATGCGCTTTGAGAAATTTTATTTCTTCTTGATTTTCGAAATTAGGTTTAAAAAATTGTGAAAAATATCCTGTAATGAGTGAACTTGAAACTTTAAAGTGTCAACAAAATCTAACAGCTGGAGTGCGCACGACGTAGACATGCCATGTCATGGTTACGTGGGTTTCTGAACTTGCCACCTTAACATTTTTTTTATCAGACATATTTCTTGACAGATGACTTTTATTTCAAGCCTATTTTTATCCACTAATCGAAAAAAAAATTATTAGATTGGCAGCCCACACTGGAAAAAGAACTTCTGAATCAATTTAATATTGGTTTGAAGCATCAAACGGTGCTGCCAGGCTCGTATAATCAATTCAAAAGCATATGCTATCGTCTCATTATTTTCTTCATTCAAATAAAATATTACTGAATTATTCAAAAATTGATTAGACTGATTGATTAGTTTTGTGTTAGACATTTTATTTAACTGAAAATTTTAAAAGCTTCCATGTCGATAATTAAACGAAAAAATTCTCTTTTTGAAATAGAGGTATTAAAAAAACACAGAACGTCAGACCTATGCCATAATTAAGGGCTTATTTGAGGCTCACTTAATACCCAGAATCCAAATTTAAAGCAATGCATTTTTTTTAATGCATGGTGCTGCCAGCTTTACGTGAAGCTAGCAGGACCATGGTAGAAATATTCGTTAAATAAAATTTTTTCTTTCGCAGGAATTGAGGGCTTATCACACGCTCTTGCATCACCCACTGCGGAATTTTTCAAAAACAAACTCTATCATAAATAAACTACTCCAAAAATTAAATATGCACTAATCTGAAAATTGAGTACACCAGAATTAAAAGCTCACCTTAGGCTAACCAACGCCCCCAAAATCAATTTCCCAAAACAATTTCTTAACACTAAAAAACTATCCCTTACTTAAAAGTGCCAATAAAGTGCACTAAATATGCACTAATAATAAAAACGAGAACTTTAGCATTAAAGAATCAGTAAAGTCTCTTGCATGAACCACAACGCTATTTTTTCAAAGACAACCCCTTTCATAAAAAAATACCGTAAAAATTAAATACGTATTAATCTGAAAATTCAGTACACCATAATTATAAGCTCATTTTAGGCTCTCTAACGCCCTTTAAATCAATTTTATAACACCATCCCTTGAAATTGAAAAACTACCTCTAGCTTAAAAGTGCTGATAAAGTGCAGTAAATATGCGCTAATCATCAAACTGAGTACATCAGAATAAAGGATCATTAAAAGCTCTTGCATGCCCCAAGACGCAATTTTTAAAAACAACCCTTATGATAAAAAAACTACCCTAAAAATACAATTAGCATTAATCTGAAAATTGAGTACATCAGAATTGAAGGCTGATTTTAGACTCTCCAACGACCTTATACTAAATTTTCCAAAACCATTCCTTGACATTAAAAAACTACCCCTTACTTAAAAGTGCTGATCAAGTGCACTAAATATGTACCAATAATAAAACTGAGTATACCAGAATTCAAGGATCATTGAAAGCTCTTGCATGACCCATGGCAAAATTTTCCAAAAACAACCCCTATCATAAAAAACTACCCTAAAAATTCAATATACATGATCTGCAAATTAAGTCCACCAGAATTAAAGGCTCATTTTAGGCTCTCCAACGGCCCCTAAAATCAATTTTTAAAAACCATCCCTTGATTGTAGAAAACAAACCCTTGGTCAAAAGTGCACAAGCTAAAAATTATAATTTTTATCAATTGACGGGTACAAATTTTATAGATATAGTTTTGTACTACTGAATGATTGGAAAATCGTTTAGTAATTACTGCAATAAGCATTCCTCAAAATCTTTAGTAGAAGACTGCTAATTTATTTAGTAAGATTTCGTATTTAAATTACTAAGACTTCCTAATTGAAACAGTATTATTTCAACTGATTACAATTAAATTAAGCCATGTCTTCATAATTATAACTTTGTAACTGGACCTTATATCGTAACTATTAAAGGGGCATTCGTTCTGATTGATTCTACTCGTCGCGGGGTAACTACCTCAAACGATTTGCCAATAGTACATGAGCTATTGTACTGACGTTTTTAATGGCTGAACAAAATAGAAAACTTTTGTTTTTTTTTAATATTCAACCGTTCCGTCTGTAACTTAAAAGCGTTTTCTTATTCTAACATATCTCCTTAAGTTGAGAAAGAAAGAAGGTTCGAATGATCAAAGGTTCTTTAATTCTGAGTTACTCTGTTTTAAGATTAGTTCATATTTAATTTCTAGGGTAGTGTTTTAAATATGGGAATTGGTTTCGAAAAATTTCGCCCAGGGTCATGCAAGAGCATTCAATTCTGATGTAGTCAGTTTTAGGGGCATTGGAGAGCCTAAAATTAGCCTTCAATGCTGGTGTCCTCAATTTTCAGATTATAGGGTACTTAATTTTTAGGGTGGTTTATTTATGACAGTAGTTGTTTTTGAAAAATTGCGCCGCGAGTCATGCAATAGCTTTCAATAAGCATTCAATTCTGATGCACTCAGTTTTATGATTACTGCATATTTCGTGTACTTTATCAGCTCGTTTAGGTAAGGGGTAGTTTTTTAATGTCAATGTATAGTTTTGAAAAATTAATTTTGGAGTCGTTGGAAAGTCTGAAATGAGCCTTCAATTCTGCTGTACTCAATTTTCAGATCAGTAAAAATTTGGGAAATTGAATAAGCGTTTCGTGTAAACGTAAGTTGGGTTGGAAAAAATTTGAAAACAAATTTTGAGGTTATGCTGACATGGCCTTAAAAAAACATTCAATGTGAAAACGATGTAAACCGTAACGTGGTTCCGCATTCTCTTGATACATGGTTATTTAGATTCGACGACAATAAATTTCTGTAAATAAACACCACATTTTAGAACAGAAAATTATGTTTTTTGAAAACACAAATTATTCACAAACCAAAATTTCCGAAATATACAATTTTTCGAATTAAAAAAATTAAAATGATCATTTTTTGTTAAATCTTATTTATTTATAAACATAAGAATTAAATCTGCTCATCATACAATTTTTTCAGATTTTTAAAGAATTTTAAAATTATTGTTGGAATTTAAAATAAAAACATTTGAGAAAGATATACTTTCAAATGAAAAAATTTTATTCGAAAATTTGCAGGTTCTTTTTTTAAATGTTCTCAAAAATCAAATTGGCCGTACAAAGAAAAATTGAAAATGAACATTAAGATAAGTCAGCACTGAATAGAATTCTGGAAAGTTAAACTATAAAATCTTGTTTTCTTCAGAGAAAATATAAGGAAAAATGTATTTTTTCGTTCGAGGCGCTCGTGTTTTTATATTTACGAATACAATTTTCATAAAAATAGCATCATCTTAGATTGAAACAATAAAAAAGCTTTAAGGACAAACAAATTTTGCCCGTGAAAAAATAGTTAATTAATTTATTTTTAATAAATAAAAAATATTTATGAAAAAACAATATTTTTAATTTTTAATTTGGAAATTCCTATACTAAATAGTTTATAAATCGACAATTTTATTTATTAAAAATTTCATTATTCGTGAACTACCCAATTCAAGAATTATACTGTCATAAATTTTATATTTTTTAAATTTCTGGTCGTCTCATAATTGTAATAACATATATTGTCTCAATTATATTAAAATTTAATTTGGATCTGTTAGGGAATAATACACATGCATTGTAGAAAAGAAAAGGATTTAATTTTTTTTTACGAAATATACAATTTTTTAATATTGCTCACAATCAAGACAAGCTTTTTTTTATTTCATGGTTTTTTTAGAAAATCAAATTTTTTTCATAAAAAAATAAAAAACTCGATTGGTTGAACGATTATAAAAGTTTTTTTCTTATTTACAGATTTTACTGTCGAAAAATAATAAAAAATGGGACAGTGAAATTGCAGGTAAAAGACGTATTTGTGATTAAAAAAGCGAACCTTTAACTTTGTAGTTACATAGTTTAAAGAAAAAAAGGATTTCCACCTAAGATGTTAAATCTTCATCTAAAATAATAATTTTTTTACAAAAAGGAGTCATTTTCGCTAAAATAATAAATCTTTAATCAAAAAAATTAATTTTTTACTAAAAAGATTAATTTCTTTAATGTATATTTTTGAAGATTTTGAACAAAAAGTAATGCGTTTTTATCAAAATTTTGAAATATTTTAAGAGAAATTTTTGTTACAAGACTCCTGGAAAAATATTGAGGATTTTATTCAAAAAATAAATTTGAGAATAATATTAGAAAAGTTTGAAAAAAATTTCGAAAGATTTTTCAATTCTCAAAGAAATATCCAGAAGATTTTAAGACAATTTTTTAGTATTGAAATATTGATTGAAAATTCTGAAAAATAATTCCAGTCCGTTCAAAAGATATTTACAAGTTTTAGAAATTTGGAAGAGATTACAAATGTTTAAAAATAAACTTAATGAGTAAATCTGTATTTAAATTGTTTATTCTGCATACACAATTATGTTGCCCATACAATTATAATTTTGTTTCTATTTTTATCGCTATTTTTTATTACTATTTTTATTACTATTTTGATGATAATGTCTTTCTTTTTGATGAATTTCACTCTTTTATTTCTATGAAACTAAAATCTTTTTAGTTTACATGCTAAACTATTATATTGTTTGTTAAAAAAGAATATTTTGTGTTAAAAACTCGACTGTTTCTTTAAAAATTGAAACAATTTTTCAAAAATTAATTTGTTTTGGTGTAAGACTTATCATTCTAGTTCTGAATTCTCCTCTTGGTTTAAGAATTTAATATGAGAATACAAGATAATTGAGAATCGGTGATAAGAAATTTTCAGGAATAAACACGGCATTTTCGAAATCATATTTTTAGAACACGAATGTGAAATTATTTCTTATGGCCCACTTTTATCTTTTTATCATTTCGAATGAATTCTGTTTATTCGATAATTGTAATTATGAGACTTAATATAACAATAAATTATATAATATACTATTTATTCGTAACATAATAATTTTAATTACTTCAATTAGTTTAAACTTATATCTCAAATTTCCTCAGAAATAATCAATATGCATTTTGGAGAGTAGACAATTTAATTTTTTGTATAAAAAATTAAAACTTCGAATTTTTCGACAAAGTCGAGAAAAGATAAGAATACAGTTAGAAGAACAGAATTTCTCTTCTTAAAATGATAACCTTTCCACAAACGAATACAAACTTACAACAAAAAACGATGAATTTCCAAATAAAATAATGAGGTTTCAAACAAAACAATAAATTTAATTTTAACATATTTATTGATTATCTGACAAAAAACATAAGTTTTATAAAAAAAGCATAACAGTAATTTGTTATCAAAATATTTTAATTTTAAAATCAATAAATGATCTTTGTACTGCAGTGTGGAATCTTCAACCAAAAAGGTAAAATTTTAACATAGTTATTTGATATTTCGCATGAAAAATGAATTTTCATTTAAAAAAAGAACGAATTTTCAAAAACTGGTTGGATAAAAAAAATAAAATAAAATGAAAAAATGTTTTACCAAAACATTAATTTTCCATAAAAAAGTGGAATTTTTAACAAACTAAGAATATTTCTCAAGAAAAAATGGTTTAGTTCTATTTTCAGTTCACGAAGCTGACTTTCAAGTAAAAATTGCCAGTTAAAAATACTAGATTTTAACCAAAAATAAACAGACAATCAACAAGAAATATAAATCTTTAACTGAGAAAGATTTTTTTGGAAACACAGAAAAACTCTTTAACAAAAAATGTGGACTTTTTTGAGTCAAACTGGCGAATCCTCTAAAAAGCTGTTGACTTTTCCACCCTCTCATAATAATATTTTTTAATCAATAGGTTAATTTTTAAGAGAGAATTTGAATTTAAAAAAAAGTTGTTCAGTCAATAAAAAAAATTCATTTAAAATGTTAAAAATTAAAAGCAAAAACGAATTTTTTGCAAAGTGTTTAAATTTTTAAACACAAAAATATGAAACCGGTTTTTAGTTGCCAAAATAAGTACATCAAAGACTGCGTTCAATTTCAATTTTGAGTTGGAAACTTAAACTTTTACTATCCTATCTTTTGTAAAATTTGACTTACATATAGGATGGAGTTCTTCATTTTTGCTTCCGTGGCAATTTTGTGTCGGCAAGTATAATTGAAGAAATTAAATTAATTAAGATCGTTTTTTTAGTTGTCAGCTACAAATTGCTATAGGCATTTTTCTGAAATTTCTGAAAATACTTCTTATTTACTTAAAAACTCATCCTTTTTGGCAAAAAAACATTCATTGTAATTGAATATCCCTTCCTTTTTATTGAAAATCAAACTATTTTCTTTAAAATTCGTGGTTTTATAGTTGCAAATTATTTTTTCTAACTGGAAATTAAACTATTGCATGTCTTTTGAAAAATTCAACATTTTAGTTGAAAATTTAACTGCGTTATTTAAAGTTAAACAAATTTACTGAAAATTCTTTTTTTTTAATTTCACTATTTTAGTTAAGCTACTCGTACCATTTTTTAAAAATAAAACTTTAACTATTTTCCTGACAATGTGTTACTTTAAAAAATTAATCCTTAACTGGAAAAATACTTAATTTTCAATTGAACATTTACCTGTATTAATTTAAAATTCAACGCACTGATTGAAATTTTATGAATTTGGTTAAAAATCAGCCTTGGTAGAAAATCAAACATCTAGGCTCATCCTTCATATTTTAACGAAAAAAACTAACTCGTTTATTGCACATTTGTTTTTTTGTTTCGAATACTTATGTAATTGATTGTTTAAACTTTCAGGATTTTCAGAGAGCCGCACTTCTGAAAAGCAGCCACACAAAGCTCAGAAAGATGAGGCTTATACATTATAAAAAGATGTTATCACACAATCCCTACCATGCGCGACGGATGAAGAAAAGTATGCCCACCTGAAATTCTATACTGAAGAGTAATTTTGCTTCATGGAGGGTGCCCTAGACTCAAGTGTCCGCACTTATAAGGATGTATAAAAATTCAAATAATATATCGAAACTATGTTCTCTAAGAATCAGTTGAAGTCTTGGTTTTTAAGTCATAAAACATTTGAGCTGGACCAATGAGGAGCGTGGTATAAATAGGTCAAAAATACTATCCCACCTCACTTCCCTTCCCTAACAACCTTCCAATCCCGTCCCCACACATCCCATCACAAACTGCTCATCACCTAGCTTTTCCTAAACCTTCCAATAACTTACCACTTTTCTTCTACTTTCCCTACCCTCTAGTACTACCACTACGAGGGTAGTTCAATAAGTCCTTAGAATGACCAACAGATGGCGCGCGAATCGCTCCAAATCATCTGTTTTCAGTCAGCACCACTCCCGACTAGATA
>NC_046662.1:54239744-54261564 GCF_010883055.1 Belonocnema kinseyi | reverse complement strand
AGAGCTCCAAGGAGATTATGTTGAAAAATAAAAAAAAAATTACCCAAAAAAAATTGTTTTTATACTTCATTCTAAGGACTTATTGAACTACCCTCGTAGCATAAAATAGCTCGCCAATATCGTGATTTTCATAAATTCCGTGATTTTTGTAAATGCCTTTAATTCCATAAATTCCGTGAATTCCGTGAGTTCCGTGATTTTGACGAATTTGGTGAATACCTTAAATTCTATAATTTTCGTGAATTCCATCAATTCCGTGTATTTCAAAAATTTCGTGAGATCCTTAAACTCCATGAATTCTTGGAATTCTGTGAATCTGCGAATTTCATGAGTTCTATTTATTCCGCGAATTTCACCGTAGCCGTAAATTCTGTGTATTTCATGAATGCCACACATTTCCTGAATACCGTGAATTTCATATATTCCGTGCATTTTTTAATTTTTAGAAATTCCTTGTATTCCATCATTTCTGCGAATATCATAAATTCCGTGTGTTACATCAATTTCTTGAGTTCCCTGAACTCCATACATTATTTGAATTTCTTGAATTCTGTAAATGCCTTAAATTATATTAAATCAGCGTACTTCATGAATGCCATAAATTCTGTGAATGCCATGAAGCCAAAAATTTCGCGAATACCACTATTTTCATAAATGTCGTGACTTCCCTTATTTGATAAATTTCGTGAATTCCTTAAATTCCATGAATTCCGGGTATTTCATAAATTTTGTTAAGTTCCTTGAGCTCCAGAAATCCTACGAATTCCGTGCCTTTAGTAAATTCTGTGAATTCTTTGAATTCTATTAATTTCGCGAATTCCATGAATGCCATTAATTCTGTGAATTTCATGAATGCCACGAATTATGTGAATTCCATGAATGCCATGAATTCTGTAAATTTCATGAATGTCAAAAATTTCGCGAATACCGTTTTTTTTCATAAATTCCGTGATTTTTATAAATTTCGTGAATTTTTTGAACTTCATAAATTCCGTGTATCTTACAAATGTCTTTAGTTTCTTAAGCTCCATAAATTCTGCGAATTCCGTATCTTCTGCTAATTCTCTGAAATCTTTTAATTCTATGAAATCCGCGAATTTTATGAATGCCGTATATTCTGTCAATTTCATGAATGCCATAAATTCCGTAAATTTTACGAAAGCCATACATTTCTCGAATACCGTGCTTCTCATTAAATTACGCGAATTCCGTATTTTCATGGATTCCGTGAATATCTTGAATTCCATAATTTCAGCGAATTACATAAATTCCATGTATAAATTCCAATACCGTGATTTGTATGAATTTCGTAATTTTGAGAATTCCTTGAATTCCATACATTCCATAAATTTCCTGAATTTCATGAATGCCATAAATTTCGGGAATACCGTGATTTAAATGAATTCCGTGAATTCCGTGATTTTCATCAATTCCATGAATTCCTTAAATTCCTTAAATTATGTAAATTCTATAAATTCCGTGTATTTGATAAATTTCTTAATTTCCTTGAGCTCCATAAATTCTATGAAATCCGCGTCTTCTGCAAATTCTGTGAGTTCCTGGAATTTTATTAATTGCGGGAATTTCATGATTGCCATAAATTCTGTTAATTTCGTGAATGCCACGAATTATGTGAATTCCATGAACGCCATGAATTCTGTAAATTTCATGAATGTCAAAAATTTCGCGAATACCGTTTTTTTTCATAAATTCCGTGATTTTTATAAATTTCGTTAATTTTTTGAACTTCATAAATTCCGTGTATCTTACAAATGTCTTTAGTTTCTTAAGCTCCACAAAATTCTGCGAATTCCGTATCTTCTGCTAATTCTCTGAAATCTTTTAATTCTATGAAATCCGCGAATTTTATGAATGCCGTATATTCTGTGAATTTCATGAATGCCATAAATTCCGTAAATTTTACGAAAGCCATACATTTCTCGAATACCGTGCTTCTCATTAAATTACGCGAATTCCGTGATTTTCATGGATTCCGTGAATATCTTGAATTCCATAACTTCAGCGAATTACATAAATTCCATGTATAAATTCCCATACCGTGATTTGTATGAATTTCGTGAATTTCGAGAACTCCTTGAATTCCATACATTCCATAAATTCCATGTATTTCATCAATTTCTTGAGTTCCTTGAACTCCTAAAATTCTGCGAGTTCTGCGTCTTCTGTGAATTCTATGAACTCCCGGAATTTTATTAATTGCGTTAATTTCACGATTGCCATAAATTCTGTAAATTTCATGAATGCTATACCTTTCTCGAACACCGTGATTCACATTAATTACGTGTATTCCGTGATTTTCATGAATTTGATGAATATGTTAAATTCCATGACTTCCGTGAATTTCATAAATTCTGTATATTACAGAAATTTCTTGAGTTCTTTAAACTCCAGGAATTCTTGGAATTTCGTGCGTTTTGTGAATTCTGCAAACGCTTTGAATTCTGTGAATTCCGTGATTTTGATTAATTTCGTGAATTCCTGAAATTCCATAAATCATGCAAATTCCATCAATTCCGTGTATTTTATAAATTTCTTGAATTCCTTGAGCTCCATGAATTCTACGAAATCCGTGCCTTGATTAAATTTAAAAAAATTAAGGTTCTAAACAAAATTTTTAAACTACGACAATAGCTCATCCCGCTCGGGTCGAAAAAATGTATGTGTCCTCATTCGAGCTAGCACCCGGTATGGAAAAAATTACTTTTTTGGTTCAAAATAACATACAGTCCACAAATATTGACCTATCTAAACGAAGAAAATTTGAAAAAAGCTGATGAGATTTCTTAGAGAGTTGCTGAGCCGGATTTTTTAATGATGCTTTCAATTTTTTCAGAAATAAACAAATATGAGGAAAAAAATGGGAATTTTTCTATTTGACATTCCCGGTGCTCATTCATATTAGGAAAATGGTTAAAATCGTCCAAGTTTCATAGAGTAACATTTATTGAAGATCTTCCAATATTATGTTATAACCAAAAAAAAATTTGATAAACAAGTTATTTGCTGTAACAATGGTTTTTACGATTATCCATAATTTTCCGTTTTTATAAGTTATATTGCAAGGCATTAGTCAGGCATTTGTCCACCGAAAAATTCGTATTTCTTTTATGCAAAGTTTTTTAATTAGGTACTTTGCATTAATTTTAGTAAAATTCACAATTTTTTAAATCAATTTTACAATTTTTTTAACTGCTTTAAAAAACAAATTCACCACTCTGACATCTGTCACCGGAAACATTGTTGATAATTTGCTTATATTATTAACGATAAGAATCTCAAATGGAAATTTATTCATCATTGTATCCCTTCTATTCAAATTTCTGGCAATATGAAAAATCGTAGATAACATTCTTTCAAAAATAATTTTTTTATAAGATTTTGGTTTGTTTATTATATAACACTGAAACATCATCAACATTTTTTATCACTGTTCGACAGCTCAAAGTACAATATAATTTTTCTGAACATGAAAAAAGTGGTGTGCAATTGTAAAGATGACCGATGGATATTATAATTACATAAATAAGGTAAATTTTAATATAAAAAACACGATTCAAACAAAAATTATATTTAAAGGTGGCGCAAGCCACATGAAGTTGAACAAGTATTTCTTATCAAAAAATGACTTACTGTACATTTTATTCAAAATCGTCAATAATATTTATTACTATTTTTAATAATATTGACTTTGACTGATGCTCGAATTTTTGGACTTTTCTCAATTTTAAACATTTTTTACACTTTTCGCTTGAAGTGAGTACATATAAAAATCAAATTTGGCAAAAAATTTTTTTGAACGAATCATTATTGTTTATATGCATTTCCTTCTATATTACTACTAGATAGATGCGGTTTTTTCTGAAATTTTAAAGGTTTCGTCACATTTTGTCGCTTTTCCAATAGAGTGGAATAGTAAATAATTTGAATGAACAAAAATAATTGTTTAAAAATTTATTTATTACTAGAAAAATTTATTTATGTGTTTAAAATTTATTATATTTATTATTTATTTAAATTTATTTATAAAAAATATTTCTGAGTTGAAATGTTGTCACAGGCTTATACTGCCCAACATGTCGCAGGCATTTTTGGTTAGAGTTGGATTTTTTTTTTTATTCGATCAATTTGCACGGGACTGTCCCGGTATATATTATCAGTCACGGACGCATTTTTATAATGCAATCAAGTGATCTGATGAGAGCAGTCTGCCCAGACATATTGGACAAAGCCTGGTTTTTACCCCATCATTGACGGACTGTGCTGCAGTCAAGTACACGATGGGGGGACCTACAGCTTAAGGTGGGTTCCGAACCACCAGAACCCCGGTAAAGGTACATTGAAAAATTTTTAGAGGTACCGGCTCAGGGATGGAACCCCGGACCTCTGATGTGAAGTCCAAGTGTCTAGCCAACTGAGCCACCGAGGCTTATTATTATTATTATTATTCTCTCTGCTTAATGGCGCAGATACTTGCGTTATTTTCTGAAATGTTTAACTTTTATTTGGCTTATTAGTTAAAATAGAATAATAAATTAACATTCAAAATAATCATATTTTAAGTAAACCTTTATTAAAAAGCTTGATAGAAATATATAAAAATTAACAAGAGGATAAATAGAACCATATGAAGCCAAATATAATTTTTAAAATTTCTATGTAGCTTGATATGGTTTTGTATATCCTTTGGGCCATTTTTATAAGTTCCTATAAGATATTTTATGACGGGAAACTCTATATTTTTTGTAAACACATTTCTCTTAGATAAAACAGATATTTGTTATATTCTTTAATTTTTTTATATGGACCGTATTAAACGTAAATTTTCCTTCAAGTAGTTCTTGAGCGCCTTTTTATTATATAAAAAAAGTTTTTAGCATTCCCGTACGTCAGGTTTGCAAGATATCCTAGTCTGAAAGTGCAAAAAACGTGTTTTTAGCTGCTTTTGCGGTTATGTAATTGTACAAGAAAAATGTCTGCTACAAAGCTTATATGGAATTTGAAAGTATTAATCTTCCCCTTTCGAACCTACTTGGATTTATTAGGATATTTTTATGGTTTAGATTTATACAACGCATTCTTTATTGCTGACCGTACGATATTTTTTCCACAAAATACCAAGAAAAAGCGTACAGTCGTTTGGAACAAAACTTTGCACCTTGATAAAGCAATAAAAGATATGAAACCCGTGTCTTTTCATTTTTACGGAAGCCGTTTCCTAGGGGTAGAAACCACCCCTGCCAAACCACAAGCATGCTAACCCACCTGACTCTTGGGAGAATAAGTTTAGTCGCACATTTTTCTTGGAATAATGAAGTTAAATGCCACAAGTGGGATAACCCATCTACCTGCTAATTCACCAAAACCCAGAAATCACCCCTACCAAATCATAAGCAGGCTAACCCACCCAACCCTGGAAGCAACGAATTTAGTCGTTTACATTTCGTGAAATAATTGAATTCCACACTACAAGTGGGCTAACCTTGAAATTAAATTTTTTAATTTAGCGTATAAACCCATTAACGCCGAGATGGTATGCCATTGTCCCTTGAAAATGTTATCTGAGGGGTTTTCGGGGGTTCCTTTTCAAATGGCTTAGTTAAGCAAGAAAGTATTCAATATTTTCCAGCCAACTAAGGAAAGACTTTAGATTGCCCAGCCAATTATAGCAAGACTTTGGATTTTCCAATCAATAAAGGCAAGACTTTTTATCGTCCAGCCAGTCAAGACAAGAATTTGAACCGTCCAGCCAGGCAAGGCAAGACTTACGATTGCCCAGCCAGTTAAGGCAAGACTTGGGATTGTCCAGCTAAGCAAGGAAGTACTTAATATTTTTCAGTCAATTCAGGCAAGACTTTAGATTGCCCAGCCAATCAAGGAAAGCCTTTGATTGCCCACCCAATCAAGGAAAGACTTTGAATTGCTCAACCAATAAAGGCAAAACTTTGTATCGCCCAGCCAGTCAAGGCAAGACTTTGAATCGCCCAGTCAGTCAAGGCAAGACTTTGAATCGTCCAGCCAGTCAAGACAACATTTACGATTGCCCAGCCAGTTAAGGCAAGACTTACGATTGTATATCCAATGAAGGTGAAACTAATTGCTTGTTTTCTTATGAAAACGTTCGCGCTTCATGTCAAACGATCGTTGAAGAGACTTTTGTTTATGACTAGTTGGGTCATTATTATTTCTTTTCAAAGACTGGCAATAGTCGGCCATCATTCTTGCATTCCATCGACCTTGATAATGTTGCTATTTTGATGAAAGTCTTGATGAACCCGTTCGCCCATTTCTTCACTGAATGCTCCAACATTTTCTGGGAAATAATCCAAATGAGATTTAAGAATATGTAATTTCATACTCATCAAACAACCTAATCTTTTAAAATTCTTCAGCATACTAAACAAAATAGTTTCTAAACTTTGGATTTCGATTGTTTCCTAAAAATTTCTGTACAACATCTTTGAAAGTCAACCATGCATCTTTTTCAATAGATGTCATGGTTTTGTTAAAGTCATCATCTTTGATAAGTTTTCTTATATCAGGCCCAACAAAAATACCTTCCTCAATTTTGGCATCACTTTAATGCGGAAATGTAGATCTGATATAATTGAAACATTCTCCTTCGGTGTTTAGGGCTTTCACAAATTGCTTTATTAACCCTAGTTTTATATGAAGTATTGGCAATAATACTTTGTTTCTCTCAACAAGACTTTCATAAACAACATTATACTGACCAACTGTCCACTTTAATCTGTCTGGCCATTTCTCCGTTATCCAATGTTCATCCCTTGCACGACTGTCCCAAAGGTAAAGAAAACGAGGGTATTCAATGCTTCCTGATTGTAAACCTATTATAAGATTTATCAATTTGAAGTCACCACAAATAAGCCAATTATGAACATTGTATTTTATTTTTATCAGAAGTAATTGAAAAGCATCATAAGATTATTTCAGTGTAGTTGAGTGACCTACTGGAATTGCAGCGTACTTATTTTCATTATGTAATAGTACTGCTTTCAGACTTTCTGTAGACGAATCTATGAAAAGCCGCCAATCCTTTGGCGTATATAAGTTTATTTTATATAAATTAATGAGTCCTTCGATATCGTTACAATACACAATCCCACTGTCCATTGAAAAGTACTTGATAAACTTTTCTTCTCTATTTCTGTAAACAGTTACTCTAATGCCAGGTAACAATAGTTTCCTCTCTTTGAGTGTTGAAGCGCGAAGCTCAGATTTATTTTTTTGGAAGATCAAGGTCACGTATAAAATCCTCTAATCCGTCTTGGTCAAAAAATTTAGGTCTTTCATCATCTGATTCTTCCCAAGGTGAATCTTCAGTTGCATTAGGATCGTCAGTATCCATTGATTCGTGAGTTGATCGGTCACTTTTGTTTGAATAGTGATTTCTAATACCAATCTTGGCTGGTGTAACACTTTTTACATCAGGGTAAACGATCTTCTCCAAATACTTTTTAGAAAAACCTCCTGTTTTGCATAAGCAAAAGTACCAATCAGTATTATGATCGTTGGGCTCACGGCAAATAGGTGGTTGAATAACAGTCTGCGTCTTGGTACTTTCATTTTCCCAATTTGACAAATTTAATCTACAAGCATGACAAATTGAGGTTGGTACCCACAGTTTATCTAAATTTTCCATTGAAGTCCCATAACAGTTGTACAATGACGTTTTTATCGAATCATTAATTGATGGCCGGTATTTCTCTGTTTCATATTTTCCACAAACGTGACAAAACGTATTAACTTTCTTAGCGCAAGGCGTTTTTGAACTTTTTTTTTCTTATAACATTTGTAACCGCTAGACAGATTTCAAGTACAAAAAGATTTTTATTACCTATGCATCCAACCGTTAGCCCGACAATCAAACGTGATCTCTAACACGGAAAGATTTGTAGAAAAAAACAAATTTCATCACCTACGCATAACACGTTATAAAAGCGTTGCCAACTCAGTGAGCCAGCTAGGGATGAAAGACTGTCTGCGCCGTAGAACGGCGCGCACATGCAGCGAATGTGAACATTAGAATGCACACAGAGTGCGCACTATCATTCCGCGCAGTCCGTTTTCTTTTGTTTTATCAATGTGCGAAGTTTGGTTCCAAACGAATGCACGCTTTTTTGTTGGTATTTTGTGCAGGATCCATTGTTCTCTTTTAAAGCCTCAACTTTTGGCCGCTATATTGGATCTTTTAGATGTTATAACAAAAAACTGACACCGGCAGTAGAAAGGGCACCCTCGAAACCCTCTGAGATAATATTTTGAAGAAAAGATATCGTACTGTGAGCAATAGAGAATGGGTTGTATAAATCTGAACACCTCAGCGTTAATGCCTCAAAACGCTAACATGGAAATTTTCAAATTACAATATTTTGGTGAAAAATAAATATATCCTAATAAGCCCAAGTAGGTTTTTCTTCATATTAATAGAACTACATTATTTGTACTACCTAACCAACAGAATCAATCTAAAATTTATTTACATTATTATTATTATTATTGTTATAAACAAAAGCATAGATTTAGAATTTCTAAATACAAAAAATTCATAGTTATTTCAAAACTAAGTGTCAGAAATTAAATAACCATTTTTGTAACTAATAATCAAAACTTCTATACACAAATATCTCAATAGGACAGTTCCTAAAAGAAATAATAATTTTATTTTCCAGTCATCCCTCAAGTTATAATATTTATGGTAATTATTTGAAAGAATTGATCCTAAAATTATTTATTATCATTTTTATTGTAATGAACTCATTTCTAAAAATTAACTAACAGAGTTTATTGACAATTAATTTATATGATTATTAGAAACATTTTGTTAATCCGAAACATATATTCATCATTCTTTAACCTGAATAAGCCGCTTTTCATTTGAATTACTTAAAAATTTGTTAATAATGATCACAACAATAAATATGAGGCAATCAATAACAATTCTCATAATTATTATTAACAATTTCTGTAAACGCATTTTTCACGAAAATATTATATAATACATATGCATTAATTAATAAAAAAAATTAATTCATTAGTTTCGTGAATCATCCAATCCAGGAATTTTAGATTGTCGTAAATTTTATGATTTGAGGAATTTTTGTTTGTTTTACTGTTATATTAATTGAGAATTTTTTAGGCACAGGAACTAAAAAAATTTGAATTAATTATTTCAACAGATTTCCTGAAAAATCAAATATTAAAAATATAAAAATACCACAATTATAAAACTAGCCACAAATTATAAAATCAGAATTGCAAGATTTGAAATATATGGATTTCCTTGAAGCTTATGATATTACAGAATTTGAAAATTAGCGATAATTAAACATTTGCGACCAAAAATATTCCTAATTTTATACAATTGGTTAGGACTGGCTGGAGCACCGAGTGTCAAGTGTCTTTTAGAAGCCAGTTAGAAGACCAGTTCATTTATAACTTCGGTTTTCGACAATATTTTCTTTGCGTTTGATCGCCGCATAACCCATAATTTAGGACCGGTTAGATCACACACCAGTGGCAGGTATCTTTTACGAACCAAATAAAGACCAGTTAGAAACTAACTTCGGTTTTTACAATATTTGATTTCTGTTTTCAATCGTCGGATAGTACCCGGTTATGTCTGGTTAGAGCGCACGCCAGTACTAGGTGCCTTTTGCGAACAAGTCAGAGACTAGATAGAAACAAACCTCAGTCTTTAATAATATTTAATTTCTGTGACCGATCGTCGAATACAGCCCGGTTAGGTAAGGCTAGAACACAACAGTGTCAAGTGCCTTTTACGAACCGTTTAGAGAACATTTAGAAGCTAATTTGGGTCTGCAAATATTTAATCTCTGTTCCCGAATTCCAGATAAGACCCAGTTGAAAACGGCTAGATCACACAGAGTGTCAAGTGCCTTCCAGAAGCCGATTAGAGATCAGGTAGAAGCTAGCTTCAGTCTTCGTAAATATTCTGTTTCTATTTTGGATCGCCGGACAGAACCCGATTTTAACCGAATACAGCATACACATATCAAGTGGCGTTTAGAAGCCGGTTGAAGACCAATTTAAAACTAATTTTGGTCTTTGAGTATATGTGACCGTCCACGAAGAAATGGGCCTTAAGGTTAGCAGGCAAATTTTTCAGTAGAAGCGATTGAAGAGACATTCGAAGTCAAGCTCTCAGCAGTCTAATAATATTCGATTTCTATTTTCAATCGCCAGATAGAATCCGTTTAGGAGGAATTACAGGATACACAAGTGTCAAGTGCCTTTTGCAAACCGGTTAGACACCAGTTGAAGACTACTTTCGGTCCTTGAAAATAATTACTGTTCCCAAATTCCAAATAGCACCCAGTTAGAAACGGTTAGAGAACATACGGTTCTCAAGTGTCTTTTAAAATCCGGTTAGGGAACAGTTACCAACTATCTTCGGTCTTTGAAGATATTACATTTCTGTTTTTGATCGCCGGATAAAACCCGGGTAGGAACGGTCATAGTACACACCAGTATCAAGTGCCTTTTAGGTTCCGGTTAGAGCATAGTTAGAAAATATCTCTAGTGCTTGACAATATTTAATTTATGTCTCCAAATATCTCTTGAAGCCGATTAGGACCGTTTAGAAGATTTTGACAACTTGTTTTCTAAAACCATTTCCCATATAAGGAACGGTTAGGATGCGGTTCCATTTTAAATATTAAAATGGAGACCAGCTAAGAACCGCTGAGAGACATTTTAAGCAGGCTATAGGTTAGACCTCCACATGATTGTCGTTCCCGAAGCTCTTTCTTATAGTCACTCATCAAAGTTAAAATTTAGAGATGCAAAAATATAACTTACATTTAAAAGTCAAACAGAATTCCAGTGCACAACGAGAAAATCTTTTTTTTAGAGGTTTCACTTTTTCATAATTCCGTTCCGTTCAAAAACGTATCCAAAATAATGTTACATTTTGTTAAAAAAAGAAGACTTTCTATTGCGAAATAAAAAACTTATGTACGATTATTCATTACAATCAAGTCCTTCTTAGAAGACCCAGACAGACGAAAAGGCAAATCGGATCCGTCAAAATCTTAACCCTTCAAAGTATGCAGTTTCGTAAGCCTAAAGAGGGTATAAGGAGGACTTACTTTAGGCCTCTCAAGAGGTAAATATTTTCATTTTCTCCACTTGTATGCATCAATTAGGTTGTAATTAGAACCTATATTTAGTTTCCATGTCCTACCTCATTTCGTCATTGGAGGCTTAAAGTAGAATGTCGTAATACTCTACGTTGAGCTTACTCTTTGGATGGTTATATGAAGTTTAAGGGAGGACTTCAAAAATAGAGTTTATATTATGGAAGATCTCGAGGAGAAATAAATTCATAATGCTCAAGCTTTCAAAAAATCAAAGTAGGATGTGCAGGCTTAAATATGCTCAAAGAAGATATATTTAGAATTTGCAGATTTAATGGAAGCTTAAAATTTCAATTCGGGATTTTATACTTTCCGCTTGCTCGAAAGATACATCAGTCGCGTTTATCGCGCACTGTAAGCAAAAAATAATTTTTTTGTCGACAAACGCCTACAAAATGCAAATAAAGGCATTGAATGCCGATAATGATGCATACTCTATTTTTAGGGTATATATGAATATGTATATGAATATATCCGCTAATTTTAGTGAATATTACGGGAATTTCACGAAATTTAAAAGAAATTTAGAATAATTTAAAAGAATTAAATGATGACTAAGCTGATTTATCTGAGAAACCTTAGATATATGAAGGGGTGGTTTACCTACTTTATTTTTTTTCAAGTAGGTATGTTATTAGTTTTCCATCACAAGGAAACTTTTCCAGTAGGATTGATCAAAATCAATTTGGATTTTATACATAAAACTATTCAATCGAAACTTTAGAACGTGGGCGTGGAAGGCCAGTCCTAAAAGCTAGCACCAGCCGCACGCGTAATCTTGAGAACCCCTCTCCAACCTCGTCAGGAGGCGGCTCTACCGAAAGCGGAGCGTCCCCCGGTAAAGCTCTAATTAAAAAAGAGGGTTATAAAGAGGTTGAAAGAGGACCAAAGCTTCAGGACGGCCCGCACACCCCAGTATGGGGAAAGAATCGCAAATAAGCAATGCGCAAAGTGTGGTTCGGTAGACCACAAGTTGCATTTCTGACCGAGGCTTTGCGGTCACATATAACTCTTCACCGTCTGTTTAGTATGCGAACTGTCAAATAACTTGCAGCTGACAACCGTGAGTTCACACCACGTATAGCAGGTTTGCGGAACTAGTGTTTGCATCACGCTGCAGCGCAGTACAGTGAAATGTCTCGCCATAGTCTATAGACTAGTCGAGAGAACGAACTAGACAAAACGGCGAGCCGCTGTAGGAAACTCTAATTTAAAAGTGTCCTCATGTGTTTTCGGTAGCGTTGTTGTCAATCTAGGGGCCTAGGAGCCAACTCGGTACTCGGCGTCAGTGTTGCAGTTAACTGGGAAAATTGCCGGTTTCCAGGTAATTTACATACTGTCGGGAACATTTTGAAGAAATGACAAAGGCCGGAACGGTTCGACAGAATCCATGTAAAATAAGTTTATTGAGCTCAGTTGAATGTTTTAGAAAGTGATAACCAATTAGAATGATAATTATTCATTTGTCAGTTTCTTTTACTTCTGTTCTAGGCTAAGTTTTGCATGTATAATGTTAATGCCCAACCCTGTCTCAGCATGGTCGCTCTGCGTTATAAGCAATGGTAGGTTACATTCTAAATGCCAAATTTGAGATAAATGGTTGATACTAGACTCGGAGCATATACTTCATGGAGGGCTTATCAGGGGCCGTTTGAGATTTTGACTTACGACCTTTATCATAAGAACGCGCACTACAATGCTTTAAGAATAGGGTCGACCTTTAAGATACTAGAGTAGCTTCTGACGTATGAATTGGATTCAAGGTCTTCTTTTGTGCCATTGTATGGTTAGGTTTAATTTGAACTGATTTTATAGTAATAAAAAAGAATCATTGAGGCAAAAGCATTATAAAATATTTTATTATGTAATTTAATTTTATCTTACGACGATAAAATTTGGGGGCAATTGCTAGGGAAATTTTAGAATTGTTTCGCGTAAAAATCGTTCCACCGTGAGAGTGCGCCAGAACATTGCGTGGTCCCCCTGCAGCAACAATGCTCGGCATCTTCAACACTACTCTATATTCGACCATATTAGCATCCACCTCGCTCGTAAATCTGTCGCGCCTATCAGCTTCCGAATATTGAAGACCCATTGATTTCATGGATGCAAATTGATTCGCTTGATTGGGCGTATAGTGAACCACCCATGGAGGGAATAATGGTATTCTGCTTGGGCGTAATATATGGTCGTTGTGAAAAGGGGATATTTTTTTACTCATGGCACTTTAGATAATCGTTTTCTTTGGTAATGAATCGTGTCAGTCGTCCAGGATGACGGTGGCCTTAACGAATCATCCGTGTCAAGAATAGATTTAAGAAAAATGAAATATTATTGGGCATGGTTAATAGTAGGAAAGTTGATAGTAGCATATGACTAAATGACTAAAATTACCTCTTAGGACCTTTTGTGTCATTTATGTGCAACCAAGTTGAAAGGTCGTTGACCACCATGCACTACGTTAAGTGCTCAATATTCTTGAGATTTGGTTCATTCAGGCGTGATTTTCCGAAAGCGCAATATTCCTGAGAGCTAGTTTATTCAGATGCGACGAATCAAGGATGATAATCCTGAGATGTAATCCAAACTCGATTATTCAGGGTAGTGGTGACCTCTAATGACCGTTCTGGTCATTCATAGACCACCATGTTCAATGGCAGTTCATTTCGCTTTAAACGTGAGTCAAGGACCTCCATGATTTTTTTACGAGATAGATTAACCAAGTGGGAGGCATACAAGACCATTCAATAAATTAACTATGTTGTAAACCCTATTATGGGTCGTAACGCATTTATTAAATGTTGATTGTCTATTATCAATAAATTGTTGGTTTTCTGGCTCAGTCTCTTCGTAACTCTACCCCTCTCTGTTTTAGGCTAGTGTGAGGTCAAAATAATAAAAATTTATGGTTAGTAATTAAAAATAATTCGCGATCATATACATTTTGTTAGTTTGAAGTGATCTTTAATTTCATAAATGATCCCGCGAACTTCAGGCAAAATGTTAGCCGCCATTTAAAGACTTGAGCATGAGAATTCACCATTTCAAATTAATTCAAATTAATTTAGAATTGGCTTGAATTTAAACAATGGCCTTTGGCTAGAATTTATAGGCTGCGAATCTGCTAATGGAATATTAAATAAAAATAAGAAATCCTAATTGGCGGAGTTTTCAGCCAATAATAATAATAATAATAAAAATAAAAGTTATAAAGTTCAAATCGTAAATATTCTTCTCACTCTTTTTATTTTAATCTCAAATATATTTGAGGAGCCGCGGCCGGGAAACCCCGGATGCTTCCACATGCCAGTCCGTCATTGATAGTTAGCAACCCCTTAGGCCACCCCATTTTTCTACATTCTCAATTAAATACTTCTTTTGCGGTAATTAAAATCTAAAATTTTTTTTTAAATTTCTTCCCATAAAGTATAAACTTAATTTATTATTCCTACTGTTTAGGTAGAATTATTAGGAAATTACCTATGATATTTCTGTTGGTCAAAATGACCAACGCGCGACTACTAAGGTAACTCTAGCAGGCGCGTCCACTCTCGGGTTATTTTAAATGGACCTGGGATACACTGACGGAAAAAATAAAGCCATAGATAGATTTCACTGAACATTTCGTTTTATTTTTATCCGTTTGCATTTGGCTATTTCGAGCCACTTACCTACTTGTCTGTCAAATTATGCGAGATATGAAAAAAGATGATAAACAAATTATCCCTCCAAGATCAGAAAATAAAAAAAAATTAAATTTGTACATTCTCATCATCATAAGAAGTTATTGAGTTTATGTAACATTTGGCATAGTCCGCCATAAAAGCCACAAAAGAAGAGAGAATATTGATTAGCCAGCTATTTTTGATAACAATTCAATAAGTTAAAGCATTTCCTTAATTTTTTAAACCATTTTTCCCAAAATTTAAAAATGTTATTCACGACTGTTCTCAAACATATACAGTACATTATTTTTATTATATAGTATGTAGGAGAATTATAAAAATACACATAAAATTCGAGTGTGTAGCGCTGGAATTTTCATGAGAATGTTTTTCTTGAGGCTGATAAAGCCTTAAGTAAATAAACTTCCTTTTTAATCTAAAATATTCGCAAATTTAACAATATTTGCAAGTGAATTTTTTCTTTTTATCTAATTAAGCATAGTGTGCAAGAATATAATACGCGTTCCAAAAAACTACTTTTAATTAATTGCTTATCAATAGAAAATTTACCCTTGCCTAATTTCCTCCGAACACTACCCATCCACGCGACTGTTAATAGGTAGTACAACTCACACATACTCATATTAAACTCATCAAAAATAATAATATTCAGAAAAGACTGTTGAAGGAAACTTTTGCTTTTTTCCTCTGTACGATGACCAATATTACACTTAACAAAAAGCTACCCCTAAGGGAAACATATGAATATCTCGTTACTGAAAATTTGCTGAAAGTATAAAAATAAGTTCAAACAATGTAGACATGATTCAGGCCTTCAGATGGATGAATTTCTTATTAGAAATTTATGCCTTTTATATTTGACTAGATTTCTATTGTTTGACGTATTAAATGATTTTGATAAATTTAATAATTTATAATAATTAGGCATTGATTTATCTGGTCTAACATATTGTAAACTAGGTACATTCATAAATAAAATTCTATACCTACTTATAGATATTGGTTTAGTTCGAGCTCTAGTTCAAATTATTAACTAAGTTTTACATTCTCATCCATATTGAGAAGGCATGAGTTTTATGTAAAAACTGAGTTTCTCGGATTTCGTCAAATGTCGACGTTTCGAGGCCTTCTGAGTCAGAAAAAAGAGTTTCCACGTTGTTCTCTTTCTGTCTCTCTGTCGTTGTTGTTGTTTTAACTTGTATACCTGATAACTTTCGAAAGACTAATCGGTGGACTGATAGAACAAAAAAACTGGAAAAACAATATTGGAAATAAAAAAATTTAATTTATGTAGAAACAATACACGCCACAAGAATAAATAAGAAAAAATCTATTCAACCAGAAAGGGTTTACAAATTCTAAATAAATATTATGTTTGTAATAGGAAGCACAGTTTTTCTCTTAATCGCGAAATAAAAGAAATAAAAAATTAACAAATCATAAAAGCAAGGCAATAAAAATAAGTATGTTTTTATTGCCACGCATATAGTGAATTGTAATGGCAGAAATTTATTTAAATGAAACAGTGTTGAGCGCGGCTAAAAATAAAATGTAATACAAAATAAAAAACAAATATTGAAGTAGTCATGATAAATACAATTTTTACTTTATTTTTAAATATCTGAATAAGTAATCCTAGGCAGAGGTACATATAAATGTGTTCAAATTTGATATAAAAGTGTTGAGCATGATGTAGAAAAGTTGTTAGTTTGAAGAAAATCGAGTGCGAAGCGCGAGATACGTGATGAGAATTTGTTCATTAAAGCCGAAAGTGCTTTAACAAAAGAGACTTTACAATCACAAAATTACAGTTCTTGACCCGTTGACCTTTCATCTTGAAAGGTTTGTGCATCAATGTGGAAAAAATGCAGAGATCGAGCGCAAAGTGTAAGAATTAAAAGTCATGCTCTCAAGGTTCGCTCAAACTCTCGATCAAAACTCTTTTAACAAAAGAAAATTCGCAATCGCAAAATTACAGTGGTGGATGTTTTGAGTTTTAATTTAGAAAGTCTGGGCACAAATGTGAAAAAAATGAAAAGACCGAGCGCGTATCGTGAGGTAAATACATAATCGAGCGCGAAGCGCGAGAATCAATAGTTACGCGCACTAGACGCACTCAAACTCGCTTGCGAAGCGTGCCGCGCGCAATGAGAATATTCCTCCGCAGCCAACAAATTTTTTTATATCAGATTTTGTTTATAATAAGGTTCATAATAAATTAAACTCAAAATTACTATTTTTATTTGAGATATACATAATCTTGATTATTAATGAATTCCCCATTGTGTTTAAGCACTAAATTAATTGCAAACCTGTACAATAATATATGCAAAGAGATATCGCATGGATGTAGATCTGAATCAAAAGGAAAATTATCCAAGAACTTTGCTATAAGGTTTAGGCTTGCGGGTGCATATGTTTACTGTTATCTATATCTTAGAATCCTTATTTTTTCCACAAATAATCTCCTAATAGTTTTGGTAGTCAGCACAATAAATCCGTGAATGTTGCCGTTAGCGTCCACTGCTACAGGAATACTTGCCTCTTGACTTAGAGCTTCAAATTCTGAAGGCTTTCCAGGATGCACTATTTCCATTAACAAAAGATGCGCTGTAGAAAATGTAAAATATGTCCAACATAAATTGGAATTAGGTATTCTGTTAAGCGGATATGTATTGCCATCAGTTGATCGAAGATATATGATATCAGGTTCTGGAGAAGGCGGAGGTAATCGGTTATAGGGCCGCGAACTGAGAACTGCGCCTGATACTGCGAAAGTTAAAAGAAATTATTCACTTTTCAGCAATTTAAATATATTTTAATAGGAACTAAGTACAGGGAAACCCTTCAATAGCCCTTCCTTCTATAGCCCTTCCGAGAATTGAGGCCGCGCCAAAGATAGGCTGCGCGGGTTTCGCGGGATATGCGGTTGTCACTTACACGGTGAAAAATGGATGTTTAAATCTTAAGGTTCAAAGGGTAAGATTTTAGCAGTTAACATGCAGATATTTATGCCAAACATTTACTATCTCCGATTACTTATCCCCATTTTTATTTTGAATCAAAAATATTGTTTATAACCTCAACTTGAATGAATGTGTCATCTAATCGACATTTCACACCCTTTATCTGTCTTTCTCTCGTATATTAATATTGATGTTTTATTTTAAATTCACAAATCTCAATTATTAGGATCTACAGATGCTAACATTGAACATCTAGATTGTTGTTCTATAGTTAAACATAAATTATGATAACCCTGAACATCTAGATGTTACGCTTGAACATCCATTTTTCTCCGTGCAGGCGAGTACTCTTGTGTAAACAAACAACAGCGGAGTGAGCTATAATTAGTAAGATACCGCTCACCATGAGCCCCAAAATCGGCGCTATAGAAGGGTTTCGCTGTATATAGATGTGCAAAGCTCAATATTTTGTTTGAAAATTCAGCATTTCAGTTGACAATTCATCTCTGGGAATAATTTAAATACTTTGTAGTAATTTTTGCTTTTGTTTTATGTTCAAAATTAATTTTTCTAAAGAAAGATGCAAATATTTCCTTTTTATTGAAAATTTATTTTATTTAATAAGTTTGACCGTTTGGCTTTAGATTCGACATTTTCGTGGAAATAACTAATCTTCATGGTAGAAATTTAATCTTTTTTTGTTAAATTACTGACCGTTACTTTTTTTATTGAGAATTTACCTTTATGGTTAAAAATTTAAGTGATTTATTGAAAGTTTGATCATTTCTGTCAAAGGCTGATTTTTTTCTACTGAAAAATTTGTTATGCTTGAAAATTTAACTAGTGTATTTTTTTCTAAACCGTCTTTTTTATTAAACTCTGCTGCTTTTGCAGTAAAAATTATTTGGTCTTTTGAATACCGCATATAATTTTATAAAATAAATTTATCTGTTTTCGTTAAACATTCAACTGTTTTATTGAAAAATAGTGATGATCATTTCAGTTGAAAACCTATTCATTTTTCTAGAAATTTTCCTTTATTTTAACTAAAGATTCGTAATATTAGGTGCAAATTCATCTCTTTTTGTAAAGATTCAACTAATTTGCAGACAAAGTTAGTTTTTTATGGAAAAAACTTACATTTCTGGTAAAAATTTCATTTTTCTTTTGAGAACTCGAATAATTTACTTGAAAACTCATGTTTTTGGGTTTTAAATTCTATTAACTATTTAAATCAAACTTAAATATTGGGCTAAAAATGACAATTTCTGATTAAAATTCATATTTTTTTGTAAAAAAATTAACTTTTACGTTTGGTTTTATTTATTGAGAGCAATGGGAAAACCCAAAATTAAAATTTTGAACCAAACAAAGCAAAATAGAAGAAAAAGTCTTAAAGAGTAATCATATCTTTCAAAATTCCTAACTAATTTTTTAATGACTCTTCTTTATAGGACTTTTAATTTTGGTATTTTATGTAGAAAATCCAAAACTCAAATTACGGACGGCATAAGATACGAAAAAAAATTCAAAAAGGAGTTGCAGGTTTTGAAAATCGATATGTTCCTGTGATGAAACAAGTTTTTTAAATTGTTTGTTAATAACAAAGAAATACTCAATTAAAGACTATAGTAATTTGGAAAGACCAATACGATTGAGAGAAAGGTAATACAAATTCTATAGATAAATATGAGAATTTTCACATTCATTTGAGAGAATATTATTAATCGCAGCACAGAAAAAACTAGAGTTTCTTTTAGAACCAATTTTTGGATCCGAAAGAGCACACTTTATTTTTTAATTTGGACAAAATGATATTGCACTGGGAATTTGTATGAAGAAACTACAATTATAGACATTAATTGCTATTGAATGAAAGATAGTAGATATGGCATATTACAGTTTCTAAGGATATGTTGAAAAGCCGACGTTTTCAACTGGGCATGTATCAAAGAAGTGCGGTACTATCAAAAATGATATAATATTGGAAGCGTGCATTAATTTTGAGGGATTTTTGTTGTTGTAAAATTGCGGGTTTATTTAGAAAAAATGGTTACCAGTTCATTATTCAAAGTATTTTCCATTGCTAGCCACTACTTTGTCCTATCTTTCTGGCAGCATACGGATATCACGTCGGAAAAACGACTAGCCTTTTGAAGGTATCTACGAATTGACCCATTTTTGGGCATCCTCATAAAATGTGCATCGTTTCTCAGACAGACGAAGAGTCATACATTGAAAGAGATTGTATTTTCCCTTAATGGTCGGTTTAGTCGCATCAGTTTTTTTCGATAAAGTTCGCCCGTGATGGTTTCCCAATATTAAATATCAATATAAGCTGCGATCCATGAATATTCTGTTGTGCTGTTGTTTGGCCTAAGGGTGTGCTTGAGCTGCGTTTCTTACAACATTACGATCCATGGATATTCTGTTGTGGTGTTGTTTGGCCTAAGGGTGTGCTTGAGCTGAGTTTCTTACAACATTACCACTCACCAATTTAGTATTATTTTATTCTTACTATTTATAACTTTTTGTAATTTTTATATTGTTACAAGCTTTTATATTTTGACTGTAGATGGACTAGAACTGTGCCTAAGCTTGGCTACCATGCACTTTATTTAACCTAAATACGACCACGACGTCTTTCTCAACATAAAGGCTTGGATTAACATGAATGAATTTTTTTAATATGATGTTTGAAATGTTTTGCTGTAAGTTTGTAGTAGGTAGAAAATTAGGAGCATACTATATTTTAAAGTTCGACTTTTACCTGTGGAGGGATTGTTAGAACTACCATTTGCCATATTATAGGTTTGAAGCCGTCGGCTTCCTGATTGTCCAGAGAGTTTCTTACAATTCAACAAGTGTTTAATGAGTTCCTAAAATCACAATCGAATGAATGAATGCGTCATGAGCATGGATCACATATGAATCTGGGTTTCGTTTTCACAGGTTGACTTCAATTTCTGGTTAAAATTGCTTGTGCTGCAGTGAAAATTGCTCCGGGCTCTGGTAGGCACACAACTGTCAAAATATTTTAAAATTTGGTACGAGTACTAATTAATGGAGATCTCTGCGCAACACTGTCAAAGATAGAAGAATAACTCCGTATTTCACAAATTATTGTTTCAGATGTTTTGACCCAAGATTGGTGGTAACTATGTTTGGCTGCAAAATGCATTCCGTGGCAGGCGACAGTAGGCCTAAAGAATTATCGAGCATAAGTTTAACAGGACAGTTTCGAATCTATCAGAAACAAAACAAAAGAGTTGAGAAAGCTCATTACTATGGTTAATTCATGTGTTGAAGGCTACGTCTCTGAGAAAAAGGCCCTCTTTTTCTACTGATAGATATTCAAGTTCCCCAGAGCAAATATAACAGGCCAATATTATCAAGTTGAACCACGAAATTCCGTAGTATTAACGTGTCGCCGTAAGAAAGGAATCATGATAATGCCTGATATTTAAAAAAGTGAAAATCGGCTTCTTCACCGCAATAATGGACATGTCCATTTTCTGCAGTAGTCCGGGGGCTGGGTATGATCCCGTATGCACTAAGACCGCCAAAGCTGAAAACCCTCTATTCTTATGTATTTTGAACCCCTGAATCCGAATCCACAACTTAATTTTTCGAAAAATGCGTACAACATTGTTTAAATTGCAATTGTTTAAAAAAATTATGAAAACGTCGTTTTTTCGATTCGGAAAAATTTTTTTTAGAAAATATGGCTCATTTTAAGAAGAAAAGATCTTTAGTAAAATTTTCGTAAAATGTACATTTCAAAAGATATAAATTTTTGAAGGTCGGAAATTTGACGTTTTTTACTAACTTTCAGCGTTGATTACTTTTGATATACTGAACATTTTTGAAAATTTCAAAAACGTAGGCATTCTTTGAAACTTACTCTACAAATTGACATAGATTTCCATTAGCACAGCTCTCTGGAAGTTGCTTTTTTTGCGATCAACAA
>NC_046662.1:54233800-54239644 GCF_010883055.1 Belonocnema kinseyi | reverse complement strand
ATAATAATTTATACAATTATTATAATATTTACGAAAATAATCATGACTGTTACTAAAATTATTTTAATTATCGATAGCGTAAACATAATAATTGTTTGCTCAAGTCTGTGAAACCGTGAATTATTTTCTTTTAAATGAACATTTGAACTTGCCTCCGATTCGGAACTCGATCGATTGCGTCAGCGTTCGAGAACTCCGCCGTTCAGTTATTTAGATAGCTTTTGTTTTACGTATGCATTCAAACAAGTCGTTGAGAGTAGCCCAAGTAACGTTTTTAATGTTCAATGTCTGTGACAACCTGTGATTAAATGGAAAAACATAGCTTCAAATTACAATTGAACAAAAGAAAATTAGAAGATTATTGCATATTATGTCAAAAAACATCGAGTTTATGTCACATATGTCACATATCAACAAGTAAATTGTTTTAATGAAAAGGCAGATATTTTAAATCCTCTTATGTTTGGTTATGAAATGAAGGATGAGACATTGATACCTAAAAAAATACACATATTGCTACCGCCGCCAGACGATTTCGTTATGTGTTGTAATTGCAAAGCTTGTATAAGTGAGAAATCTTGTCCATGTGTAAAATATAAAGCTAAATGCATTTCTTTTTGTGCATGTCAGAAAGACAAAAAATGTAGAAATAAAAATACATAATCTACTGTAAAACACACTTGTGTAAATAAATATTTTAACATAATTTATATAACATTCGACAAGTTCTACAATACCTGAAGAGAACATAGAAAACCTAACCGTGCAAAATGACAATATATTTGAGCGGTGCAACGCGGGGTGCAACCCTGCGCAGTAAAAAGAGCACTACTGTTGATCGCAAAAAAAGCAACTTCCAGAGAGCTGCGCTATTGGAAATCTATGTCAATTTGTAGAGTAAGTTTCAAAGAATGCCTAAGTTTTTGAAATTTTCAAAAATGTTCAGTAGATCAAAAGTAATCAACGCTGAAAGTTAGTAAAAAACGTCAAATTTCCGACCTTCAAAAATTTATATCTTTTGAAATATAGATTTTACGAAAATTTTACTTAAGACCTTTTCTTCTTAAAATGAGCCATGTGTTCTAAAAAAAATTTGTCCGAATCGAAAAAACGACGTTTTCATAATTTGTTTAAAAAATTGCAATTTAAACAATGTTGTACGCATTTTTTGAAAAATTAAGTTATGGATTCGGATTCTGGGGCTCAAAATACATAAGAATAGAGGGTTTTCAGCTTTGGAGGTCTTAGTGCATACGGGATCATACCCAGCCCACGGACTACAGCTAATTCAGCAATTTCAAATAAAACTATTGTTGAAAGTGACATAAAGGAGTGCTTGCGAAAGTGAAAGTATCCATAAAAGAAATCAGGGGTTTCCATAGGGAAGTATTTTAGTAAATATAATAATAACTATCAAGCAGAATTAACTCTCAATTCTAGTATACTAAAATGTCGGATAATTTCCGGAGAGAACTGGTATATATACGCACAGAACGCACTAGCTAGAGATCATCATAGGAAGCGAAAAAATGGGTAACTCGGCTTTCATTGATAACCCAATAATCGAACCCATCATGGTCTAAGGAAGAGTCAAGATAGGGAAACAAATTCACTAGATAATACATTATCACTTATACCTTGGAAATGTCTTTGTCATGAATCTTTGCTATGATTCTCTTTGAATTGACAAAAAGGAATAACTAAGTATTGTTGTCAATTTGCAAAGCACGATAATAACTCGTTGAGATATAGCCAAATTATGAACTTTTTAAAAATATTATTCGAGTCATGAACAACTGTTGCCAATTTAAAAGACAAAGCGAACATATTTCTAGTTGATTCTGTAAAATCATTCAGCCTATTCGTTTAAACACTGTGTAACCGCAAATCTGTTTCGTAAAAACGCTTAAACTTTCAAAAATCTTTGAAAAGTCTTTGAAACATAGTCAAACTTTAAATTTTATTATAAAATTAATTTAAACAATTTTAAAATATAACTTTTGTTGAACTAATCGTAATAATACAATAATTTTGTCTTAGATTTTATGCAAGGATTATGGATTTGAAAAAGATAAACATTATCAATGTCTCGAAAATTCAATTTTTTAAAAATGTAATCCACGATTCCTTTAAACCATTTCCATAATAAGTTAACTTTGTTATTAAGTTAAAAATAAACTGCATTTTTATTTTTTCACTCGCACATCCAAATCTTTTTGAAAATCAATATTTTACTTATTTAGTATTTAAAATTGACAATATTTCATAAATATTCCTCTGTTTAGATAAAATTGCCGCTCTCAGAGATATGTAGAATAAGAAATAAAACGTTATTAAGTTTCGCAAACAAAAATTATTTTTGTATTGCGTAATAGCTTGTTCTGCATTCTCTCTCAGTTACACATAACAATATCATAAATCTGAATTAATTGTGCGACTTCCGTAGGAAAAAAGCTTTTTGGACTACAGATAATTTGGAAGTGCTGACGAGATTGCGAAAAGTGTCTGATACACAGAAAAATATTAAAGAATATTCATTAGTTATTATCTAATAGGAATTTTCATAAGTAGCTTTCCTTTACTCAGAGAAAATCAGAATCATGCTTTGCATTCTCTTCATCATCTTTGTGCTTTTTTCCAATTCACTAGGTAAATATAAAAACATGTATAACTTAAAGCGCAAAATTAGTTCAAGCTAATTCATTATTTTCTCCACTAATCCAACATCTAATTTTCTATTCCTGTTTTCTATTTGCAGAATTAGCTTATCTCAATAAAGAGGATACAGTTTTTCCGTCTCCTCTACACATTTATAATATTATTGTTCGCGGAAGTGTAACAACTCCAACTGAACCTGTTCCCTTACTAGAAGACTATTAATGGCTCGTAGAGCGGATCTTCGTCATCAATTCGAAAAAGTTAAAATACGCATAAACGGCAACGTTGCCAGCGAGGTTGTACCAATATCGATAAAGGATCCTGTAAACAGTCTTTTTGGCAAGCAAGATGTACCAAGAAATATTATTCCTGCCGAGTTTCACTAGGACGAATAATTCAAGAAGATGCATCATTATGAAACAAACCTCTCAGCAAAATTATATGGTTGAAGAAACGTTCTCTAATCAGGAAATAATTTTTTAGCAACTCAGTTTTATCAAAACATTCACTACTTTTATTGGAAGTTTATTTCCGAAACGTAAGGTAACGCTACAATATATAATGTTGTAGTTTTCAAGTGCTAGAATTGGTATGGTACCTCACATATATTAGAATTTCATATTACATATCCAGCAGCCAGTCACACTTCTGTATCATAGTCACAGCTAAATATCTGAACACATGCTGAAGCGAAAAATTAAAAAAAACTGTAAATCATTCTTTGGAACACTTATTTCTGGCAAAAAAAAATAAATTTAAATATTCTGACGGAGCCAAAATATAATAAGCGTATTGATGGAATTCGTGCAATCTAAGGAATTCGTGGAATTTGTAAAATTAACGTTATTCAGGAAACTAACGGAATTCATGAAATTTACGGATTTCACACAATTCAAGAAAATCAGCGAATTTACGGAATTCACGCAATTTACGGAATTCCTGGAATCTACATAATTCATGGAAATCGAAATTATGGAATTCAAGCAATTCGAGGAACTCAAAGAGTTCATGGGATACACGGAGTTCATGGAAATCAAGGAATTCACGGAATTCAAACAATTCACGAAATTGAAGAAACTCATGAAATTTAAGGAAATCGTGGAATTAATGAAATTCCCGAAATTCAAGGAATTTATTAAATTCAGTGAGTCAATGAAATTCAATAAATCAATGAAATTCAATGAAATCACGAAATTCAAGGAATGTGTGGAATTCAAGAACTCCCACGAATTCTTGGAATTCCGTAAATTCGTTGAATTTATTTAATTCCATGCATTCCTTGAATTCCTTAAATTTAGTGCATTCTGCGAATTCTGTGAATTACTTGAATTCCCCTCATTCCTTAAATTCCATGGATTCCGCGCATTCCATAATATTCGTTAATTCGTTGAATTCCCTAAATTCTTGTAATTCCTCCAATTCCATGAATTACTTGAACTCCATTGATTCCGTGAATTTCATGAATGCCATAAATTTCACGAATTCCTTTAATTCGATGAATTCCCTGAATTCCGTGAACTATTTGAATTCCTAGAATTCTCTGAATTCTATTAATTCCGTGAATTCTTTGCGCACAATTGTCGTCTCACAAGTACACGTTTAGAATTTATCTTTGTTGTCTTAGTATTTAGCTAAGAGTTTCACAACTTGAAATCCAACAGTTTTTTTAAAATGAATTTCTTTTGTCAAAAGTTAATATTTCTGAGATGAAAATTCAACTGTTTTGTAATTTTGTTGTTCCTAAAAAATTAAAGAATTGGTTTGCTGAAAGTATTATATTTTGGCACAAATGCAAATGTTCGATTAAAAAGTAACCCGTTCCGTTTCAAGATTCAACGGGTTTTTTTTGTTTAAATTAATTCTAAAAATTTAATGTTCTATGTTTGGTTAATGAAATATCATTGTTAGTTGAACTTTCATCTGCAAGTCTCCGAAGTAATTTTAAGTGAATGAATTTCATTTGAGAAGAAAAAATATGCCTGATGAAGCTAGCTAAATTTTAATGCAACTGAATTTTAAAATGTTATTTCAATAATATAAAAACGAGTATATTTTCTGATGCTTTGTACGATTTCATTGTTGGTATCAGGTTTCGAAACTTAGATAAGGTTTATAGAGTTTTCTTATGTAAAAACTCAAGTTCCAAAAATATCTATAGTACTAGTGTCTGATAAACAAAGTCCTTCAAACAAACCTTTATATATCAAGGGAAAAAGAATATTGACTAAATTCATTAACATTGATGAGACGATTTACAACCCGATTTTTTAAAGATGAATCTAATAGTAGATATTTCAATCAAAAATGGTTTCAATTAAAAAAAAAATGTAATTCAACAAAAAAATACGAATTTTCATCATGGTGATATGAATGATGCTCTCTTTTTATTATTGGTACGTAGAGGACGTGATTTAATATGTTAAAAATTATTATAATAATTTTTAACAACAAATTTGATTCTAAGAACAAAAATCTTCATTTTACTTCGGAACCTGAAAAAAATTATCTTCTTAGATACATTTCTACTAAAAGAAAATAAACTTTTAACAAATTGATACCAAAAGCCAAATTTCTCAGAAAAAACTGTTAATTTCTAATCAGGTCATACAACACAAGTCAAAAAGAACATTATATTCAACTTGGTTGACAGAGGAAGGGAGTTATCGCACAGAAAATTGTAGTTGCTCACACTTATTTAAGAAAACTGATCGAGAAGATGAAAAGGAAAAGTCGGATGATGGCACGCTGCTTTCATTGCCAAATTTCTTTAGCAGGGCTAACCTGCTAGCACGTCATAGTTTTACCAAAATTAAATATAGACATATCGTAGGTATTAAACTTCAAACACATTACAATCTCTAGCCTCAATGTTATTGTTCTGTTAGTACAGGATTATTAGAAAAACATATATGAAATTTGGTCATCAGTCTATGATTTTTATATTCAAGCTGGTCAAGAATCAGACCAGTCAAACGATTCTGAAGGTCAACGAAATTCACAGAAGGGTGATCCTTAAGCACAATTCAAATCAATTCCAGAGAATCATTTTGATAAAAATGTTCTGAAAGTGATTGGAAATCCTATTTACAGTCTGTCAAGTTAAAGCTTGGGTGGCTTTACTCGCAGTCGGTAAGGTGTATCGACATGATTTTGGTGTCAAAATATTAAGAAGAGCTCCCTCTTTCA
>NC_046662.1:54216101-54233700 GCF_010883055.1 Belonocnema kinseyi | reverse complement strand
ACAATACGCCAATTAGCACAAATGGTAAGTTCCGACAGTGCCTACAAGTGTGCCTACTGGCCGCTAAAAGGCAATACCGGTTTCATATGTATACACCTGGTAGGAGTGGACGACGTATACGTTCCGGTTGCGTAAAGATTTGTTACCTTAATGAAGCATGATCGTAGCTGCTGGAGCCTACAACCTCTTCTATTAGTAATAATAATAAATCATCTTGCCAAGTTTTGATTTTTTTCTTTTTAATGGATTTCAGAAACTTCAGTTACTTCATCGATTTAGTACATTTAAAAATTTTTGTATTTTCAGAATTACTATGCAAACAATCCGGCTGATAAGATTTTCTGAGGTTCCTAACACATACACTACACATGCTAATTAGAATATTTATTCATTTTATGTATAGCGGTTGAAATAATCTAGATTTTTCAGTTACCTTTTAAGAAGTCCGGCATGAAGAATGAAGATCCCGCTTGGAACTCCGCTTCTTGCTCTCTTAGTTTTTATCAATTTTAGTGGTAAGTTTTACCACTATATTAAAATTTTTTAAAGGGGTTGAATAGCAAAGGTATAAACGAAAGGAGTAATAGTGAATAGTAAGCTCTCGCATACTTTGCCATATTGTAAGTTTCTAGTCCGGCCAATTTTTGCTACATGAAGGAACTTTCTCATTTGATAATATTTTTTGTTACTTTAGGAAATAGTACAATATTTTACTATCTGATCATTAAATGAGGAATATTAGGTAATTCTAGGAGGTAATTCTCCTGCTAACTCATCACTTCCACGAGAGCAAGCTTTTAGCAGAACTGTTATCAAAACTCACACATAAATTTTCGTAAAGCCACATAAATTACAATAAATTTCACAAATATCCATACATTTTATAAATTTTCATAAATGTATGGAAATTTGTGTTAATTAACCTCTCTTTATTTTGGACCCTTAAAAAATTGTTGGTGTTCGTTACAAAAATTCTGAATAAACAATCCCAATATTATATCTTACAGATGGAAGTGATCAGCCGCCAAGTGGAGGCCAAACATCAAAGAGTCGGCACAAAAGACGGGATTCTCAAATACCAGATAACGCGGCAATTCAAGAAAAATTGTACGACCATGCTCAACCAAGTTCTAGTAATCAATGTTAGTATATTAGAATTTTTTTAACCAAAAAAAAGTCGCTGGAATTGTCCAAAAAATTAAAAAATTATTTCTCGTTTACTAATCAATTTTTCCCGCTGAAAAGAGGGGGAGGGTGGTATTTTTGACTCAAGGAAGAAACATTCTCAATTGGTTAAAAAGAGAAATTTTACTAAGTATTTTGAAATTTAGAAGTTTTCTGTGAGTTTTCGAGAAAGTTAAAGAATACGCTTGTTCTTCCGGATGAATTAAAATGTTTTATTTTTATTTTTGAAAACTAATTTTAGGACATTATTTTAAAATATTTCTTAACATTTCAAAAGAATTTCTTCGTTTCAATTGGGTAAAATGTAAAAATAAAATAAATCGAGTACATTAAAGTCAAATTTAATAAATATAGAATGGATTTGAAATATTTCAAAACTCAGGAGTGTATCCAAAAAATGTGAATATTTTTTATTTCTTCCGAACTTCTAAAAGCTCAGAACATCTATTAAAAATGCTTCATGACAAATATTTTGACAATTAATAAAAATGTTGTAGCCGTCCCTGCTTTCAAAGTAAACCCAAAAACCCCGTTAAAAACAATTTACGATTGATTTTTTATAAATTTATAAAAGTTTATGAAATTTGTGAATATTGATGAAAAATTATGTAAATTGGTAGAAATTTATGGGAATTTATCGAAATTCGTGCAAATGCGCAGTAATTTACCAGTAACTTAAAATAAAATTTCTGCAGGACACATAAACTGTAACTTCTATTATTTGAAAAAAGACACCTAACTGCAAGGACCTCTGCAGGACCGATCTCCAGTTCTTGAAATTAGCGAGGTAATAACCTGCGGCACGAACAGCGACCAAGAAACAGCCCTCCGTTGGTAAGGTTCCCTGAGAACGGATATTTATTGAGAGTCTGGCTCAATGCCAACACACTCGTAAGCCATGGATGTACAGTGATCGTGTCCGTGGCATTCTGGCACTTGGAGGTTACGGAGATGTCCTAACGGCATCCTGGGGACACCGGACGACCTCCCCGAGTAATGTCTTACCCTGGCATGCGGGGCTCTGAAGTGGCGGACCTTTTATTTTCCTAGCTAATCGTGAGAATTAAAATGCAACACGCAAAATCAAAGTTGAAAGAAAAAGAAAGGGAGGTGGCGGAGTGGGAAGATAAGTTGGTCCCTACTGGGTCTGACGTAAACCTCTCCTTCCAATCTGTCTCTCCTGAAAGTCAAACTCAGGCGGCGATAACCAGCACTCAGGCCCAGAAGCGAGAAAGCGGCTCCAAAGGTTATTTGCCTGTGTGGAGGGATACACCTGTGAAGAGTAACAAGGCAGTCCAATAGCCGGAACAGGTCTGTGGCTGGATTGAAAGCCGCTCAGATGTCTGACCCTCTGACGAGGGTGGTGACGGATGCGAGGTATCCGGATTCGCTGCTCACTACAGAACAGTTTGAGCTCTTCAGGGAGTTGCTTGGAGGGCGCTCGAAAGAGTGTCCCCAGACGAGTGGCCAAAAATCAAGAACGCCTTCTGTAGGGGAGGGGTCCTTGTATTTTTGAAAGTCGACCCAGTGTCTAAAGATTAGCTACACAAGGCTGTGGCCGATAAAAGCCCTTATAAAGGTGCATCGTTTAAGGTAGCTGGAGTTGAGTTTCTCAAGAATATAGTTAGGGCTACGGCGTGGTTCACGGGTAAACTGAAAGACCCGTCTGTGGTCCTCGCGAGATTGATAGGCTTCCACCCCTCACTTAAGACAGCGTACTGGCTGATCGTCAGACACGAAGTGTTTCAGAAAGACGACACAGCTAGAGGAATAAAACATATGCTAGTTGTGCAAATTCCTGAATCTTAGATGAGGGATTTTGTCCTCGATCTGGAAGATCGGGGGCAGGCGTAAATGACTGCAAGGCACACAGCTGTCGCGCTAATCCAGGAACCCTGGTTATTTAAAGATACCATTATAGGTTTATGGGGTAGGGGCTGGTTTTTGTAATAGGAACACCAAGGCCGTCAATCCAAGCGCTTGCATACTAGCGAAGGGAGTAAACGTCCCGCTGCTTGAGCTATGTTCTAGAGACCTGATGGTAATAATCACGGACTTCAAAGGAATAGGATGGCTAGTGATAGGATCAGCTTACTCTCCAACTGACAGCAATACCAATCTACCGATGGAAGTGCGTACACTGGTAGAATACTACAAGGTAAGGGGCCATTTGCTTCTGCTGGGGTACTCAAGAGGTAATGATCTACTGGAACATCTAATCCCCACTGATTTAGATATTCCTGATACGGGGAACAAGCCGAAGTTTCGTAAGTCGTTTAGGGTGGAAGTCATTGATATAACTCTCTGCACAAGTGGTTTTAGAGGTAACATCAAGAAGTGGAGTCTCAGATGAATGCAGGCTCAACGATCACTCACAGATAGAGTTCGAGTTGTAATCCATTTTGCCCGCGGACCCTAATTAGGGTTGAAACTCAAGAAGAATGGTCTGGGGTCAGTTTTTTCACAGGAGTTAGAACTAAACTTTTAGAGCTGCCCAGGTTAATCAGAGACGTGTATACCCTGGGGATAGAAGCCGATATTTTCACGCAAGCTAATAAATATGCTTTTGAAAGTAATTTCTCACCTAAAAGAGTCCAAAGGGCTGGTGAGACAAAATAGTGGAATGGGAACCTCGAAAAGCTTCGCAGGGAAACTGGAGAGAGGTTCACACTTAACAGTACTCACAAAGCGGAGCAACTTTGGACCTCATTTACGATGATGGGGGATGAAGATAGGAGTGCTACACGTAAGGCGAAGCATGCAATCTGGAACAACTTTTGCGTAAATATTGAGAAAGAATTAGTGGGGGTTAGACTGGATAAGCTGCTATTTTGAAATCCGGATGCTATTCTCGGCACGGCTAGCTAACAAGATTGTTATGCCAACCAGAGTCTAGGGGGGCCCTGATGTCCTTCAGTCCTTACAAGTCTCCTGCTCTAGATGGCATATATTCAGTCTTCTTACAGAGGGCTGCAGAGATCATCATAGGGCTGATTGTGAAACTTGTTAGGGCGAGTCTGATGTTGGGATATGTTTTGACGGAATGAAGGGGCACTAAAAACAGTGCAAAAACTCGTAGACAGATATATATGTGATAAGGTCTTGTCAAGTATGCCACTTCAGAAGCAGAAACATGCCTATAGGGCTGGTCGCTCAACCGAGACGGCCCTAGGCAGAAAAGATAACCTTATTGAAAGGCAACTGAACCAGAAAGGTCTACGGATTGGAACCTTTATGGACATTGTAAGAGCCATTAACCAAATTTTTGAGAAGGTGATCAGGGTGGCCATGATCGTACACGGTGTGCAAAATACAAAAATTATTAGAAATATTTTGTGAATTTTTATTGGTCCATTGTATTGAAAATTAAAAGTCAGGAGTTTCTAGTTTTCAATATTTAAAATTGTTTCGTTTTGAAACTTAAATAATTCAAATGACAGCGGTTTTATTGGTAAAACTTAGAACTCACATAATTTTTTTATTGCCAACTTGAAAAATTTAATTTTGTAGATTTACAGATTGAAGTTCTACAATTTTTAGGATTTTTATTCAAAAATCTTTAACCTTGAAGATTTTTAGTTTAAATGTTTCCAATTTGAAAAACTTGCAATAACAAGCCCTTCAAATTGGGAATTAGATAATATTAAATTCTAAAAAACTTTATTTTGAAGGTACGTAATGTGGAGAAAAAAATTCATATTACAATTATGAAAACAAAAGGATCAAATATCTGAAAATAGATTTATTAAATGTTACCTCTAAAATAAATTATCTAAAAACTGTAATAATTTAAAAACGTATTTTTATACATTACAATCTTTAAGAAGAGGATTTCCTGTTACCTGAACATTGTTATTAATTTTTAAATATTGAGAAATTTGATAATACTTTTGCATTTGGTAACTTTGAATAAATACAGCTAAGATGTTTCTTAGAATTCAAACTTTTTCTCCGGAAAATCGCTAATCTTTGCATTATAAATATGTATTGTAATATATAAACATTTATGCGTTTGCGAGGACTTCAGTTAAATCTACTGATTTTTCGTGTATTTTACTTAGCCTGGAGTCAAATATACTGACAAAACAAAAAAATCATGAGTCCACTATGTATGTAAATGCACAATACGGTGTCAAGATAAGATAATACTCTCAAGGTAAACTCTTCAGGTAATATTCATCTGAATTCGGATAAAAACGCTGAAAATAATTTGAAACAAAAAGTATTCGAAGGCAGATCATTTTTATCAGAAAAGTATTGAGAATTATCCGTCCTCAGATAATTGTGGTTCTCAATTGTTTGCAACTTTTTTATCAAACTTAAGTTTGGTTAATATTAACTGACTTTGGAATCCAATTTGAGCTATATTTAGTTTAAAGCAATACCAAATTTTGAGATTCGTTAAAAAAATTCTGGAATAAAAATCCCTCTTTTATATTTTACAGATCCATATTCACCACGACCACGACTCGACCACAATTCAGCACGGCCGACAATACAAAGAAAGGACATGCGTAAGTATATACTAATTTTATGAACAAAGAAAAAATTTATGTGATTTATAAAAAAAATCAAAATCTTTGGCCCGCTAATATCCTTGATACAAATTTCCAATTATAACTTAAAAATACATATTCTTGATAAAATAATTCAACATTTTTTCTGTGGATAAAATGTTCCCGTGTAGAGATCGCCAAGTTACTCCCAGTGATCACGCTTAGGCCTGGCCGGGGGCCACCAGCCTGTTCCTAGCTTGTATTTTCTAATGGCTATAGCGCCACCCCGGCTAGTTAGCAGTGCTCCTAATTATGCTATTCTTACGCACTATACATGAGTAGCATCGACAACAGGATTGGTTACCGTTGTGGACGCGATGCGAACCGAATACATCCGAAGTATTCCGAACGTCGAGATTAACGAAGCCACAAGCGAGTGTCAATCAGCGTCATTTTTTTAGTATTTTTAATTAAAATACATTTTTGTGATTCGTTTAAGCTCCTAGTTAATATTTTTTTAATGCAAGGAGAGGGACGTGTATGAGAAGAACGTGGTGGATAGTGCTAATGAAGTTTTCCTTTTAGATTTTTCGCGTCAAATGGTGCCGTGCTTGACACTCTATGATTAGTTTTTTAGTCAAGTTCAAGTTTTTGATGAACCCTTTTTTTAATTTTATTAAGTTTATACTAACAAAGGAGTAAGAAGATGTGTTATACGCATAAAATGAATAGTTTCAGATTTGATCAAATTTTATAGAAGAAAAACAAACCTTCCTAAAAATAAAATAGCTCTAAACGAAATCGATAATAAGCTAGAGACAAGCCAGGACCAGGCTCGGCCATCGAACCTGGCGATCGAGCCAGGCCCCGGCCAGATTTAGCGTTTCATTCTAGCTTGACCCAGGCTTTATCGCCAGGTCAGAGCCCAGTTTTTCCAGACTTGGTCCCGCTCAGGCCCATGCACAAATGTCGACACGTGTTGTAGCTTTTTCCGTTTTTAGAAAAAACATGAAAACATCGACTTTAAAAGAAAAAAAATATTGGAATTTGTGGAAACCTGATAAATAACGGCAAAGCAAGTGCTCGTCTTTTCCAGGATCTTCTGTCTTACCCTCGCTTTTTTATTTGAATGAATAATAAAGGAAAATTATAAGAATATGCAGTTTTACAATAACACGTAATTTTAGAAAAACTCAATTAGTCCAGATTTTATTATTGTTTAACTTATTTAGTCATAGCTCGCTGTTATTATACGTTACAGAAAAATTAAATAATCCAGGCATTATAAATAATCCTTGAGAATAATATTATTGCTCGGTATGAGGCAGGGAAATTATGTAATGTTAATTTCGAATATAATGATGAAGATACAGTTAACAATAACAAATTCAAGGAATAAAAATAAAAATCTATTTGCTAAAAACTTTGTTTTGCATGTACATTAAAAAAGACAGTGTATTAGAAGATTAGTATTACAGTATCTTTCTGAAATTATTTTAACTATTTCTTGTTTAAAAACCCAATTTATTCTGTTTAATTTTGAGAAGTAATAGTTTTTAGGATTTTCAGATTTATATTAAAAGTATTAAGTCAGTGTACGAATCGGATGAACCAATTTTTTTGGGAAAAAAATATTTCAGGGGAAAAAAGCCCAGGGATTTTAAAATTCGCAAGTCGTTTTAAATTGGCATTGCTCGGTTTAAAAAAAAGTACTTTTTATTAACTTATTATGAATCAAAAACGAAATTATTAAAAATAATATTCAAGAAAATGCCAAACAAAATTTAAGATATGTCTTTCCTGCAAAAAATGTTGTTTTGATTTTAAGAATAATATTTATAACTTAACGTATTTGGCAGTGAAAATATTGAGCAGTTAATATAATTTTCCTTAAATGGCTGCTAGCTGTCTTATCAAACATTATCACTCTAAACATTCATTATCTCTGACATTAATTCAAGAACCAAATAACTTTTTACGATTCACGGGCGAAAAAAATTGTTTCAATACATGAAAATTGTAGAAGGTTACAATATCCGTAGCGAAAAGATTTTTATTTAGAATTTTGTAAGATTTTTTTAGAGAAACACGAATCTGAAAGTTCAAAATCGATACCTCGAATAGTTTTCGATATTTTGATTTTCCTATACTATAATTATTAACTTTCATTTTTGATAAAAATAATTTCTAAATCTGAATTTCGATAGGATTTTTTTCCAGAAAAATCTATCTGAATACTGTTTCTAAGAGATATTTAGTCAATGCTAATGAAAATAAAGTTTTCAGTTGCGGCTGAGTGCCATATAAAAATAATTGTTTATATTAATTGGCTATAGGAATTGGCTTATATTATCACGTCAATATTTATGTTTCTCAAGTGTACCTACAATAATTCTGATAAATAGCGACACAGAGCGAAATTAAAAAATCGGTTTAAAAGTCGTCGTGCTGGAACTTATTCTGAGTATTTCTGCGTGGAGAATGATTTGCATAAAAAGGACATTATGAATCGTGGTTTAAGTTTTCTTTGATATTTTATACATCAAGATGTTATCGTCGATGACAGTCTATTTTCCACGTAACATTCTTGATAAGATAATAATTCAAATTTTACCATATTTACAGGGAAACATGGTGCAGAACGGGACAATTTTGCTTCAGCTTTTCATTTTTCTCGTACTAAAATAATGCTTTGCCGCCCTCAACACTAGAGGTGCCTTAAACAAATGATGGTGAACACACAAATTTTTTTCACATTGAAAAAATACCATGTTCTACTCTTTTTTTTTAAGATTTTGAAAAAGTTTGTTTTCCCGTTATTCCCATTGCGCGCAGCAAAACAAAATGATTTGTTGAATGAAAATAAAATTAATTATTAACAAAAATAATTTTAAAAAATAAAAACTAAAGAGGAAAGCTCTTGACCTACTGTTCAATCCAAAAATCGACGCATTAAAAACAATCGCAACTTTCGATTTCTGCATTCGGTAGAAATTAGAGAACCTTCAGAGAGAATTGAGACACGTTTCCCCCTCCAATAGTCGCCGCTGTACCAGAACTTTGAAAATATAATTGCGAATAAAAAAGAGCGTTAACTCACTTTTTCAAATATGAGTTTTGAAAAATAGGATAGCGCTTTCAAGCAGAAACGTCTTGTTACACAAGAAAGGCTATTAAGTACATAAAGGAATAGGGCTGAACCAATTTTTAAAAGCAGTTAAGATTATAACTCGGTACAATAATAATCCATGCGTCTAATACCTAGGAAAATAACTGGAATTAATATAAATTTAAAAAATTCAAGGAACTCAAGCAGTTCAAGAAATGCAAAGAATTTACAGAATTCCAGTTGTGAATTAAAACATTTCATTTTAGGTCAAAAATTGAGGTTTTTAGTTAAAAATTCCATTGTTTATTAGGATTTTTTAAAAACAATTTGTGCATGTAATTTAAGCTAAAAGATTACCTATTTTTTTATTAACTATTTTATTTTTTGTTGAAAATTAATGTTTTCAATTTAATTGTAGTTCTCTAGCTGAAAACTCAAATATTAAATTAATATTTTATAAATGTGAAAAAGTCATAGTTAACTATTTTTTATTAAAAGCGCAAGTCATGAGGGGCAGACCGACATCAGCAATAGTAATAAAGTTAATTCATTAAAGAAAAAGCACTTATAACAACATTTAACTCTTGCGGACACTAAACATATATTTCTTTCCCTTTATAAAAATCAGATGTTACTTTCTTACCAAAAGAAATCATTTGTGGAATGTCAAATTATTAACAAACAATTAAAAATTATTATTAATATCAAAGATTCTTCTAATATTGAACCTAGAGCAACCAGCATAGGTTTTCTGACACTTGTCGTGCGGTGAGCTTTGTTGAAGCCGGCTATGTGAGTCTTTTTCGGTTATCTGATTACCCTTTATGAATATTGATATAAAATTTCCGTAAAAAAATTTGTTTTTAATAATATTTTTTAAATTCAGAAATTGATTTATTATCTGTTTCAAGTTATTCTTATTGATGAATCAGAAAAAATCCTTTATTTTTTACAAAGTAAATTAAATTTGAGCTATCTCACGTTTAGACCAATAGAAAATTTTTGGAATTGTTGGAAAAATTGTTAATAAAAATCTCTATATCTTATTTTACAGTTATCTCTACACCACCGTCAGCACGAGGATACCACAACGCTTCAGTACGGTTGCAAATGCAAGGAGAGCAGATGCGTAAGTATATAATAGTTCTTCAAAGCTAGAAAAAAGTGCTGTGATTGAAAAAAAAACCTTTAAAACAAGTTTTGAATTTTCACTTACAAAATTACGTATTCTTACACTAAATTAATTTCGCATTTTTCATCTGCGTAAAATGCTGCAGAATTTTCCGTCTTTTGAAGCAAACCTGAAAACAACGTTTACACAAATACAAAAAAAACGTGTTTCTGTAAATTTTTGAAATTCATGATTTTTTCATGAGATTTGTGGAAATTTATTGCTATTTGTGTTATTATATGATAACTAATGGCAAACCTGTTGATCTGCACCAGGATTTTCTGTCATACCTTCGCTTTTCTATTTCATAAGGAAATGAGCAAGTATAAGAATATTCAATTTCATTATGACATGTAATGTGTCATGTGTAATGTGTCATACTGTAATGACATTTTGATTGACCAAAAATATTTAGAACTTGATCGGATTGTTCATATTTACGCCATTTTGAATTTTGCAAGTCCAACATGAGATTGGAATTGAAAAATCCGTAAAACGCTAACACTATCACATGGTGGGGATTTTAGACACGATACATCTGTGCGAATCGAAGCGTTTCCTTTTCCGTCAAAAATTTATATTTTTTAATTAAAAATTAAGCTATACTAGGACTAAATTCCAACTAGCTTATGTGAAATGTATTTTACTCCTTGAAGGTTCTTGTGTTCAGTTGAAAATTGTTAGGTAAGAGTTAAACATAATTTTTTTAAATTTGTTTTTTCTCATTAAAAATTGATTAAAATTTGTTTTTAATAAACTGTTTCCTTTTTGGTGAAAATTTGTGTTGTTGAGTGGAAAGTGAACTATTTATTTTTCGTAGCAAAATAGAAAAGTTTGTTTAAAAACATATCTTTTTGTTTAAAAATTAAAATATCTTGGTAAAATATGTAAATATTTTGATTGAAATTCGTTTGTTTTTGTTTAGCTGGAAAATTTTCGTTGTTCCAATTTTTTGTTTTTTCTGTCAAAAGCATCAATTCAGTTATTAATTCATCTCTTCTATTAAAAATTAAATTATTTTGTGCAAAATTATTTTTGTTTTAAATGAACGTTTTATGTTGAAAATTAATCTTCGTTAGTTGAAAAGTTATTAAGTCTATAAAAAATTTGTCTTTTTAAAATAAAATTTTATAATTGTTAGAAAGTTTGTTGTTTTTTGTTTGAAATTCAACTATTTGGTTGAAAATTAACTTATCATTTGGAAATTAACTGTTTTGTTGTAAACTCGAGCTTTCGACTATTTAATTAGACATTAATAAAAATTTTTACAGTGACATCTTAGTCGATAATAATTAGAAATTTTTTATGATAAATATTATTTTTATACAAATTTTGAGCATTTTTAGTTAATTTAAAATATTTTTTCTGTGATTTAGGATTGCTAGTAAGTATTTATTTATATATAAATAATCAGTAAAAACAAGGTTAAATCTTGAAGTAAATATTTTTGTTAATTATGTGTGAATATAGTCCTTAATACGACCAATAAGTCAATTTAAGCTAAGCCCGAAATAATTTGTAGTTAATTTCACAAAGTTCATAAAACGGCACAGTACGAGGTCTATTCGCTTGGTGTCGCTAAGTTTGTACAGATCAGCTGTTTAAAACGCGGTATTTCAGTGGCAGATATCTTCATTTGTTGATAAGCTATACGGTTTTACGTAAAAATTGTTTTTTTTTTTTCGTTTGTCCGATTGTAAAATGGACAGCTTGAAAGAGAAACGAATTGCTCTGAAATTTTGTGTAAAACTCGGGAAGTCTGCAACTGAAACATTTGTCATGCTCAACATGGCCTACGGTGATGTTGCCATGAAGCGTATTGCATGTTTCAAGTGGCATGAACGTTTCAAGGGTGGCCGACAGTCGATTGACGATTATGAGTGTCCTGGGTGACCTTCAACGTCAACTGACGAACCACACATTGACAAAATCAACACCCTGGTGCGCGAAAATCGACGTCTGACCATTAGGGAGCTCGCCGACGAGTGTGGAATTTCAGTTGAATCTTGTTACGAGATTTTGACCGAAAAATTGAAGATGCACCGCGTCACTGCAAAATTTGTGTCACGCTTGATGACCGACGACCAAAAGCCAATCGTGAGTTTTTAGCCAAAAACTCGACTACTTTTCTTTTTCATCCCCCATACTCACCTGACGTTGCTTCTTGTGACTTTTTCTTTTCCCCAAAACTAAAAAAAACCCTCAAAGAAGAAGATTTGAGACGATTTTGGAGATTAAGGTAAATACGACGAAGAAGCTGGAAGCCATCACAAAAGAAGCGTACTAGGACTGTTTCAACAAGTGGAAACACCGTTGGTATAAGTGTGTGCGTTGGGGAGAAGAGTATTTTGAAGGAGAACCAGACGTGTAACTTCCAAATGAAGTACATTTTTTATGACCTCAATCCGCGTATTTTTTAACCTGACCTCGTATAGTCTTCACTTCGTTATTTCTAAGCTAAAACGATTAATTCCTTATAAATACAGTATAAAGAAATGATGTTTTGTCGCATCTATGTAAAACTGGGTACAAAAGGAGTTCTCAAATTTGCCTAAGTTTGTTTGAATTTCTAAATGAGGAAAATTTAGGTGGCGCCTACTTTAAAATTAACATGACAAGATATAAATTAAAAATGACGGAGCCAATATGACGGTCGGAGTTGTTACATTATGATATATTTGTCTGAAACTTGGTGTAAAGTGGTTTTTAGTTTCTCTGCTGCCGAATCTGGCTTCGGACGCTACAAATTCAGAATGATTGGTTTCAATATAGTGCAGATTTGTTTTCAAAAATGCTAAAAGTAAGTGCTACAAAGATACTATATTAGAATACAAAAATGTTAAAAATGCCCTTACGCAGGGTCAACCGTGTTTCGAGAAATTCAATAATAGAGCGCACGAAGATCATTTAATAAAACTTCTTTATGAATCTTTTTTGGTTGACTTTTCACAAACTAAATATTTTGGTACAGGATTTCGTTCAACTACATTTTCTTATATACTTTATAGTTATTTCAAAAATTAATTTATTATCTGTTTTAAGTTATACTCATGTATGCATGAGTAAAAATCCTACATATTCAACCACTTCAGAAGTCCTTATATTTTCAAAATATATTTACTTAATCGAAATCTGTTAATTTGGTTAATATTAACTGATTGTCGGATTACATTTGAAATATCTTTAATTTGCAGCGATAGAAATTCTTCGAGAGTCGTTAAAAAAGATTTGTTAATAAAAATCCCTAAATTACATTTTACAGTTATACCTACACCACCACCACCACCGGGATATCATAACACTCCAGCAGAGCTGCGAAGGCAAAGAGAGCAGCAGCGTAAGTTTATAACAATTTTCTGAATTAATAAAAAATTGCTGTAATTTAGAAGAAGAAAAAAATCAAAATAGTAAGTCCTCAAAGACCTTTGAAACAAGTTTCGAATTTTAACATAAAAATCAAATACTCTAGTAGGAAATTAATTGCCCATTTTTCCTCTGGATGAAATGCTGTACTTCTTATCTTTTTTAAAGTAAGCCTGAAAACACTAAATTTAGTTTTTTGCACATAAATATTCATTGGTGAAACACTTTTTTTTCTAAAACATTTAAAAAATAGCTTGTATGAAAAGATTTGTGGCAGGCGATATTTATCAAATTGTCTATCCATTGCTTATTTGACAAATTTTAAAGCTAATACGAAATTTTAAATTGGATCAGCTCGTTTTTTGAAAAAAAAAATTATAAGAAGACGTGCTTTTTATTAACTCTAAGTGGATCAAAAATAAAAATTTATTGAGAAATTTTAGGGAATAATTCTCACCTTATAACTTCTTATTTTTATGCCCCCGACCCCCTTTTATTGTACCCGAAAATGTCCGGAAAAATGCCAAATTTGAGTTTTCTGTAAAAAATGTTGATGAGTTTCAAGAATAATATTTCTAATTCAATATTTTTGGCAATGAAAAGGGCGAGCAAGTCACATTAGTCTCTCAAAGAGTTGCTAACTGTCTTTTACAAATACGATAATTCTGAATCGCCATTATTTTTGTCATTGATTTGCGACAAAATGTTTAAGATTCGCAGGTAAAAAGATTGTTTGATTAAATAAAAATTGGTTTAAAAAATTTCAAAATATACTAAGAAAAAAAATTACTTTTACCATTTCTTATTTGTGTCGTTTACTCCAGAGAAAACTTTATGCGTTTAGCAGGGCAAAAAACAAATCGAAATTGTTTAAATTATTGCCAAATGGGTTAAGTTAAAAATATCATTCTTGGACTTCATCAACTGTGTCACTTATACCGAAGAGCTTTAGTGTACCAGACACCGGAGGGTTCGATTTCTGAGCCGCTGACAATGGAAATTTTTCTATGTACTTCTTTCCGGGCTTTAATAATAGGGAACCCACCTTAAACTGTAGGTTGCATTAGAAAGGGGATACTTACACACCAAAGTGGAGGCCCTATTTCGAGGGGACTGGCTTTGTGAGTCGAAATGAATTGGAACGGATGAAGCAGGAGATTCGATAACTAGAAATTAAAGATTTATATTTCAATGCACTCAAGTTTCCTCACACGGTCAGAATAGCCATTGGTGTATTCTTTAGGCAGATGAAAAAATAGCTGATCACTCATGAGTTGAGACTCGAGCGATCTAAATACTCCTAGATTAACTGTATCGCGACTCAAAAATAAGAGAGTCCGCAGGATTTAAAAGAGTAAGCCGATATATAGCAGTTGCTAAGAGTTCACAGCCATCTAGTCGAGTTATAAATGCTAGTAAATGTTAGTGAAAACAAATACATATGGCGATATGAAAGTCTGCAATACAGACGAACCTTTTTATATTTTTTCGAAGTGCTTTCCACCGCAGTGAAGACACTTTTCCATACGTCGAAACCAGACCTGAGTCAACAGGTTTTCTCTTTCTACCTAATTTTTGACGCTCTTTCTGATGACACGAGGATCGTCTCTGTTCTTCCAATAGGTTTCGCGCATTGCAAAACTTTTGTAGCGCCCTACGTATGAAAATGTATCGTTATTTTTTTATACTTACATATTCAAAAAATTTTGAAACTTCACTTTTCACAACAAACTTCGCATTTGTCATTTTTAAACCTTAATATTTTTCTCAATAATCTTGAAAGTGGAATTTTCTATCATCCTTTTTGAGATATTGCGGATTTGGTACCAGACATTTACAGTCTAACTCCGATAACTTGTGATCCGATAAGTGTACACTCCCCTAGAACGTCATCACACGTACATCACGCACACTAATTGGGGTTCTCCCACTACGTGTGCTATTTTGCTTATAATTTTCGTCCATTATTTACGCATGCGCACACCTAACATCGTCCTACTGGAGAGGGCATCCGATAAGTTCGCAATTGCTGGAATTTTCTGCCCCTACAGCCCCGAAATTAAAATTTTATCGGAGTTGGATTGCACTATGTATTAACATATCTACGATTTCCTTTTTCATACACTATTTTTGTCATTTTCAATTTTTGCACATTTGTAGATACTCTATATTGAGAAAATAAAATATTCTGAATTATCAAATCATGAATCAGCATCAATCTGAATCATCATTTGTTTACAGTAGTCTATGTGAGGAAAATTTTTACAAAGCAGCAAAGAACGTTGCTGAATAGTATTCTGTATTTTTCTATAGATGCTTTAAGAGTATTCCGGAATAATTTTTTATTAAATTTATCGATCCCTTGTCCAGTGTAAATATACATACTATAGTGAGCAATATCAGGGATTTGGTATCAGTAATATAGGTAACAGAATTGGAGAAACCGTTACTACTCCAAAGCACAAGTCGCCGAGAGTCTTTAGAGTCGCCACAGTTCAGCTGAGTCGCATGGACTATTCATTTACGGGAGTCTAAAATCGAGAGTGAAAAGCCCTTTTCAGATGAAACTATTACCCTAACGGCAAAGATCTGAGCATTGCACAATATGTTTTCCTTGTACTTGTATAAAAATAAGCGCTAAATCGATAAAAATTAATTGAATAAATTTTACATATTTGGTATCCGATTTCAATATCCATCTTATTTTCTTTTTCTGTATTGCGATTCAAAGTTCTACAATTTATAGAATTACAATGAAAAATTCTTGAATAGAGAACATATTGAGCTGTAAACATTCAATTTATAACCCTAATAAGAGTAGCTAATTTTTTAGCAAATGAAATAATTTCCTTAATGAAGAAACTAATTTTCAACATCACAACTACATATGTAAACAAAAAAATCGAAATGTGACAAAGTAGTCCAACTTCCAAGAGACCGTAGCATTTTTATTTGAGAGTTCACTTTCTAAGGAAGTGTATCAAAATATACGTTCTGAATTAAAATTGAGCGGGGCAGATATTTGGTCTACTCATAACGAAATTAGAGCTGGTAAGGCAGAATGCGGGTCAACAATTAAAACAGTTTCGATTTGGGAGAAAAGGAAAGACAAACGTTCAGCCGTTATTGAATAATACTAAAGAGATAATAAAGAATTTTCAGGAAGAAGTGAATATTTAGTATATGAAAAGCAAACTCGTAATGGAAATAAAGGCTGAAGATATTTAATATAACGCAGAGTGATTAATAGTATATTACATATTTAGAAAGAGAGTACCACCTTTTCATGACGAGGACAACTTTTTCAGAACAAATATTGTCCGCGCCAGGAAGACGTTTCTCCTCCATTGTATGTACTGTATGTTTTTTATTACAGACGCAAAAAACGGAAAGCATGTTTTGCTGGTCTGGGATTGAACATGATGTCTCTCTTCATGTGGACAAATCAAGCGCATATAAACGCACTAAAAAGGAAATAGGGCACTTACCCATTCTTGCATTTACATTATCACATTTGATGATACTTACATTTTAGAACATTTTGTATGATTTTTTTTATATCGCGAAAACAATCTTAAACGAACGAGAAAAACCGAGCTCTCTGATATGTCATTGCACATATCACCAGTTTACACCATTTTGAATTGTGTGCTGTTCCTCACTGAAAAGATCGGGATTACCCCTGTCTTTTTCTAACCATGTGCGCGCTCGAGCAAAAGGACTGGAATCAGATCTGGGTATTTGGTGATCGTCGAAATTACTTTTTTTCATTTTTTACAAAACAGCTGACCAATAATTAGTCATGTCATCCAATTGAGAGACTTCGTTGCCTTGGTGGTTATTTTTCTTTACACTGAGTTCACGATAGATACTTCTTTCTTCGGCCTGAAGGGATTAATTATTTTGCCTTCTTGCACTACCTGTAAATCTGTAAGATCATCCAACATTTCTGTTGTTAGTGTCTCGATTTATCGAGGGTAATTGATTTTGGTAAGGTGGTTTATCAGCTATCTGATTCTATTTCCTTTTACACAGTATGTCCCATATTTATAGGGCCACCCCATTTTTTAAGGATAATTTTTTTTCTATTGGAACAAACTGCACCAAATTTTTTAAATGAATAAATGAGTCGAGTTAACGATTTTTCCTAAAATATAGAGCTCGCAATTCCATTCATTCATTTATTTGGGCATTTTTTCGAAAAAATCGGTGTCCCAAATTATTAGGGCCACTAAAAAAAAAATTCAATTTTTCCGAAAGAATTCAATTTATTCA
>NC_046662.1:54214447-54216001 GCF_010883055.1 Belonocnema kinseyi | reverse complement strand
AAGAGGGAGCTCTTCTTAATATTTTGACACCAAAATCATGTCGATACACCTTACCGACTGCGAGTAAAGCCACCCACGCTTTAACTTGACAGACTGTAGTGGTTAGAACGATGAACCGCAGAACTAAGCTTAAAATTGTAGTCCTGAACCGAGGAAGAGATCCAGATCTAGCATGGAAGATCAGGTTGAATATGGATTTTAGCAAAGTAAGTTCCAAATTGGGTCGATTGATTCAATATACAGTGTGTCCCATATTTATAGGGCCACCCCATTTTTTAAGGATAATTTTTTTTTCTATTGAAACAAAATGCACCAAATCTTTTGAGTGGATAAATGATTCGAATTAACGATTTTTCCTAAAATATAGAGCTCGCAATTCCATTCGTTCATTTATTTGGACATTTTTTCGAAAAAATAGGTGTCCCAAATTAATAGGGCCACTAAAAAAAACTTCAATTTTTTTTAAGAATAATAAACAATTTGTAAAATAATGCAATTTAAAATATAAAATATTAAAATTTTACTTCTTACATGCCATAAAAATATACATATGTATGTATAAAAACTAAATATTTTGCGTGAATTCCCAAAGTAATTTACAGTTGTGTTTTTCTTTTAATTTAAATTTTTACCGAGGATTTTTCACATACATACTTTCCCACATACATTCTTTTTGGGGATTATCGACGTATTTTTCCTATTTTAAAAGTGTATATTCGCACAATATGTTCGAAATAAATATTTCTCCTATTTTTATTGCGGGGATCCCCGTAAGTAGCGGGAGTTCCCAGGGTTTTCTCGCTTTACCTGGCATGCACATATGTATACTCCTGGTATAAATAGGCTTCCGAATGCATTTTTGGCCAGTTAAATTATGCTTGTGCGTTAATAGTATTCGAGGTAACAAAAAAAAATATGGGAAGAGGGAAAACATTGTCTGCAGAAGAAAAGGCGTCAATTGATGCGTATGAAAAATGTGGGAAATCACAACGTGAAATAGCGAAGCTTATAAACCGATCGAGAAATGTTATTTACCTGTATATAACTCTCATAACAAATAATTAGTTCCTTCAAGCCTATGTAATTAAAGCTTGGGTCTTTTACTTGCTTTTCAGATTATCTGGTCTGACGAAAAAAAATTTAATTTAGATGGTCCTGACGGAATGCGTTATTATTGGCGTGATCTGTGACACGAGCCTCGTTATTTTTCAACCCGAAACTTTGGAGGCGGTTCCGTCATGGTATGGGAGGCATACAGCGGTTTCGGAAAAGTGGACTTAGCTTTTATTTCTCCTAAAATGAAAAGCGGAGATTACCAGGCAGTGCTAGAAGAATATCTTAAGCCCTACCTTGGACGTTTCCGCTCTGCAAAATTGATTTTCCAGCAGGACAACGCAGCCATACATGCGAGCAAGTCTACGAAGGATTGGTTGGCAAAGTCAAAGATCCCCGTACTCGCGTGGCCAGCGATCTCTCCAGATCTTAAACCAATGGAAAATGTTTGGGGCATGATGGTACGCGATGTGTATGACAACGGAAAGCAGTACACAACGG
>NC_046662.1:54167351-54214347 GCF_010883055.1 Belonocnema kinseyi | reverse complement strand
GAGGGAGCTCTTCTTAATATTTTGACACCAAAATCATGTCGATACACCTTACCGACTGCGAGTAAAGCCACCCACGCTTTAACTTGACAGACTGTACCACAGCTGCACAGGGAACAAGTAATTGCACTTGTAACGCAGTTCGTGTCACATTCGTCTGGTGCAAAGAATACCTTTAAGCTGGTTGTACATGTCTAAAGTCTAGTGAAGCATGACTAAAATTCCTTTCGAGGTGCTGTAGTTTTCTGGGATTTCGCTGTTCGAATCATCGTTATTAATGTCCAGATACAATCCGGACATAAACATAACATCGATGATCGGAAATAACATTGATGATGTTATTTATCACACTTTGCCCACTTTTCTCTGCCAAAAAATGTAAGCGCATAACATCTCTATTTATATAACTATTCCAGTTTAGTCATTTATTTTGTTGCTGAACCTTTCCTTTTGCGTACGGTTGTGTTGGGCAATCTACCTCTGGAGTATGTGGTGATACTGATCCCTCCAAAGGTCGGGGAAAAACCTCAATTTCCGCCACTTGATCATTTAATGTAACTTCTTCTAACTGAGGTTTATTGTTTTTGAGTTTGCATGCCAAATCAGCCTGTTGTTTTGTCGCAATTGTTCGGTCTTCTGAGCCATGTCGATTAAACATTATGTCCTTAACACTAGTAATACGATTTCTTAGGGTGGGTTTCTTTATATGAGGATACCTTGCAATTAAGGTCGTCCTAAAATTGTATCCTTTTGCGCTGTGAGCAATGAGGAGTGACATAGGAAAATGTAGTGATAAGGTTAGTTAATAGTATCTCATCATATGGAGAGAAGGTATCGGGAGAGAGCAAATGAAGGAGGTAAACAGGTGAACAGGATACTGCAGACACTGGGTTTGGCATGGAATAACCTAATTACATTTTCGGGAGGGACACGGCGAATACTGATTCAGGGATTATAACTGAATGTTGAGCGTGTGAATATAAGGAAGAATTTTTGGTGGAGGGGGATGTTAGCTGGTTAGGGAGTTTTAGTGGAAGAAAGAGAACAAGAAATGGGTTGGAAATATGGAGGTTGAAAGGGGAAAAGTATTCTAGAACGAATAAATTGTAGAATTATGAAGTTTGAAATATGAACGAGGAACGAATGCAGGTATATGAGATAGTTAAGAAGAATGGCATATAGAGAGAGAAGGCAGAAGAAGAGAAGAGAACTAGAGAGTCAAAGTTTAAAAGTAATATTAAGTCAATTATGCAATGGGACAGAGGGCAATATCTGTGTGAGATAGGAGATAAAGAAAGTCAGGATCTTATATCGAGGATGAAGTGTGGATGCAAGTAGGAATTTATTAGCTTCTGGGTTGGAGGAGTGTGAGGAGGCGGAAAGGAGCGTGATAAGTATGGAGGTATTGTTGCATAAAAGGCGGGACAAAAGGGCAATAGCGTGGGTGAAATAACATGTAAAAACATATTTGTTTCTTTTAAAAAATCCTTAATGTTCCGGCCAACTGTGCGGGTCTTTTTTAAGAGTTGATATACATATCTATAATTTAATAAAAACTTTTATGAGCGTAAACGTTGTAATAATTAGCTTTGTAAAAAGCATATTGGTATGAACAAAATAAAAAATTTTATATTGAAACATACCTGAGTAAAAAGCAATGTCATATTTTATAGAAAACAAACAGCGTCATTTAAAAAAAATGTTTTGAAAGTGACAAATATTAATAAACCTCTGATGAAAAGGCGCGCTGAAGCTTGTAAGGATCTCCGTAATCCTTCAGAAAGACCTTGCACGTATGGTAATGCAACTTTTAGATCAGTTTTTTTGTAATTTTATAACTATTTCTTTTTCTTCTTTTCTATAATGGAAGTGTTGTATATTTCATTAATACGTTCTTTGATAACATTTTATATTAACAGCAAGGGATAATCATTTAATTGTAAGGTAGGTTTTAATTGTTCTAAGTTATCTTTTCTATATTTAAAATTTTTAAAAAATTTTTAAAATAAAATTTAAAAATTAATTTTTTTAAACAATAATTTATACAAAAATATAAAAACTAATTTAGTTTCAACAGTCAAAAATAAATGCAATGATATTGTTTCCAGATAGGCAAATAAAAGATACATTGATAAATCAGTTGCATATTAATTGAAAACGCATAGTAGTTTTGTGGAAAAGCCTTATGCACTCTTAAATGTACACAAAGCAGGTCAAACCTGGAGATTAATTGTTACCACAGTTGAATCACCAACCTATAACCTAGATAAACACTTATTAAACATTTTGAAACTTATTTCAAGAAAAACTGAGTCGTTTATAAAAAATAGTTGAGATCTCAAACAAAATCTTGATAACATTAGAATACCTCATGCCCATTGCTTAGTATCGTTAGATGCCGTTTCAATGTTTGAAAATATACTCCTCGATTTTGCTTTAGATTGTGTAGAAGAAAAATGGAATTTATATAAAAACTTAAAAATAATATCAAAAAATAAAATTTTAATTGCTCTTAGAACTGTTTTTAATAATTCCCATAATTACAAATTTAGTTATGAAAGATATTGAAAAAGAGCCTTATACAGATTATCATTCAAACCAGTTTTATATAAACGTTAGGTAGATGACATTCTTACAATCGTCCTAACTAACAAAATTATAGAGCTTTTAAATATATTTAACAGTATCGATGAAAATATTCAATTTACTCTTGGAAAAGAGAAAAACAACATCTTTAGTTTCTTATATTTGTAAATTCAAAGAATACCTAGTGGAAATTTAATCACGAACTGGTTTAAGAAACCATCTTGGTCCGGTTGTTACTTAAATTATGAATCCCATCATTTGTTCAGTCAAAAAATATATTTGATTAAAGGTTTAGTGGACAGATGCATAAAATTAAGTGATGTATAATATAGAAAAGATAATTTAGAGCAATTAAAAACTACCTTGAAATTAATCAATTATCGCTTGCTGTTAATAGAAAATATCATGAAAGAAAGTATTAATGAAATATACAACACTTCTATCATAGAAAAGAAGACAAAAAAATGGTTATAAAATTACAAAAAAACTGATCTAAAAGTTACCTTACCATACGTTTAAGGTTTTTCTGAAAGATTACGGAGATCCTTAAAAAAATTATATTAACGTTTATTTTAAAAATAATCATACTTCAGAAAAATTGCTAAGTAACAAAGAAGATTCTAAAACAATAGAAAATCTGTCTGCTGTGGTTTATTTAATAAAATTCCATGGCTGCCAAAAACACTACGCAGATGAAACTGGCAGGAGACTTAAAAGTAGCATTTATGAACATAAAAGAGATTGTATAATTGGCAAATCGAACACAGGTTTGTCACAACATTCGTGGAAATTTAATCATGCTTTTGATTTTGCTAATATTAAAATCTTGGCCAGAGAAAATAATACTTTTACAAGACGTATCATTGAATAAATTTTTATTGATAAATATATCAATACTTTAATAAATTTAAAACCCTAAATATTGAATATAAACATAATTTCTTAAAGCATTATGCATTAAAACCCTTCCCCTGTTTTAAATTCTTTTTACTTGAATCAACTTAATTTATTTAATCTTACATTCTTAAGCTTTGGCGCGCCTTCTCATCAGAGGTTTATTAATATTTGTCACCTCTGCAATTACGACTTTTCATTACAGTCAGTCTTGTATCGTCTGTCTGTAAACATCGTTTTAATTATGTACCATTTTCATAAATTATTGGAGCCTCTCCAATATCTTTGAGGCTTCAATCAATAGAAATTTGTATTCTTTTAAAACCTTTTTTTTTGACGCTGTTTCTTTTATAAAATATGACATTGCTTTTTGTCCCAGGTATGTTTTAATATAAAATTTTTCATTTTGTGCAAACCAATGTCCTTTTTACGACACTAATTATTACAACGTTCACACTCATACAATTTTTTATTAAATTATAGATATGTATATTGACTCTTCAAAAAAAGCCGCAGTATTGGTCGCAACGTTGAGGATTCTTTAAAAGAAACAAATATATTTTTTACATGTTATTTCGTATGCTTTTATTTTGACTTTATCATTGACCGTAAGACCGAACATATTACTGAATTTAGCTGCAATACTGATTGATAGCCATCAAAGTCATAAAAGGAAAGCTGAAGCCATACCGTGACTTGAACGCAATAACAACTTTGTTAGGGCATCCTATTATTGTGTAAGAAGGTTTTGCCTCCAGAAGCTACGACAATGGTTCCTTAAAGCAACCAACCCGAACTGGAACGTGTCCGTTCAGTATCCAGGGATGATTACCTTACGCCAGCGATTCCCAACATTTTTATGCTTTTTCTGGGAGCGGCAGGGCCGCCACTCTCACATTTTTTCACAATACCCTGCCGCCGAGGAGGGACACATGACTGCTCCACTCCTTCACACACCATGTTTCACGCGAGAGAATTAGAACTGGTTGAGACAAATTAAAATGTGTTAATATGTTAATAAATTAAATTTTAATTAGTTGAGTCAATTTTCTAATATAATTTTAAACAAATGAAAAGAAAGTTAATGAAAATCGGTTAATATCTTCAATGTCAATTGACAGTCATTGTAATTTGGCGTATTCTTAACGATATGATTAATTACTCGAAATGTTAACCGATTTTCATCAACTTTTTTTTCATTTTTTTTTTTAAATTACATCAGAAAAATAATTCAGATAATTAGAATTGAATTAAGCTATATCTTTAGGGTTTTCGTTATTCAAACAGCCTTAAATCTCATGACAATGAAAGGGTCCTCGTAGCGGGGGGGGGGGGGGGGGGGCTGCTGAGTGGCTGGGCCCGGGGTGGCATCCCCCTGCCGGCGGCAGCCTCATCGGCCGTCGGCACTAGTTTGGGAATCGCTGCCTCACGCGACAGGCCGCCCAGTTGGGGGTGAAGCTTTCACCTGTAGATATTTTTTGAGAGCTACGAACATGTGCAGAATGTTACGCGGAACAGTCTTGATGCGCCAGATAAGGTCATCCCAAAAGAACAGCCTTTGGTATTTATCTTGCGATGGACTAAGTCTGAAGCGTGCAAGCCGGGGCTTTGTTGAGTTTGCTTAGAAAAAAAGGATGCCTGTTCTCTAAAATACGGAGGCGTGTTATCTGCGTTTACCGGGGATATTTGGAATTCCCTAATTTGTCTAAATTTTCAAAATACGACTGATGGAAGCAATTCAGACATAAATACATGTATTCATCATTAAGAGATTAATATTTATTTTGTTCTTCATTAGAATTCTTTATTTTTTTACAGATATAAAAGCAACTGATAATCCGGAGTCATGTTCAAGCTCTTGGAGACAACATGGGGGATTTCGTCACGGGGCCGGACGCCCGCGTCGGTCGGGGCTTAAGGAATCATTTCATCCGGGAGAAGTTTTGAAAAAACCTCTTAAACGCAAACACGATAAGGAAGTCCGTTATATGGATAAAATAGTTTTCTTGTGGTTATATGCAGGATCAGAAACACAGGTGCAGCAAGCTCAATTCGAGAGTATGGTTCGGCCTCGCTACTTTCGCTTTTACCAAGATAATAATTTTCTTGTCCGCCTTGATAAATTAGATGACTTATACCCAACGGTTGTATATTTGTGGCAGGATGGACGGATTATGGGAGTCAGAGCAACGAAATACACAAGTAAGAGGCCATCTAAAACCCATATCCCGAAAAAATCTGGTCTTTCTTTTCTTCAATGTCAATAAAAATATAAAATTAGAACTCTAATTTTAATTTTTTTTTGATTTTAAGTAACAAACGCTGTGCTGCTAATAATTTTACGCAATTTTAAGATAGAATTATTAAAATTTGAAAGTATACATTTTTTTGATTCACTTCAAACTTCTTAAATCAAAAGTTGAGTTATTTTCATTTAAAATACTTTAAATTCCTTTAAAAATTTTAAATTTCATTTTAAAATCTTTAAACATCTACATGTTGTTTTACATTTATTTAAACCTCAAATTATTATTATTTTTTTTACTTCTAAACATCTTTTAAAATGTTCGAATTCTCCCCCCTTTTTTTAATCCTACAAATCAAAAAATATATCCTTAAAAATTCCCACGTTTGTTTTTGATATTTTTAAAAATCTTTTGAAATCTTTTCAAAGATTCTCTTAAAATTAATTTTTCAACATGAAGTAATTTTGAATTTTCCCGGGAATCTTAACAAAATGCTTTTTATTCTTTTCGCATTTTATTAGCAGAGAAATTTAGTATGAATATCCGGATTTTGACGGTATAAGTAGACGCTTCGTTTAAATTATTTGAATTCATTTTAAATTTTAAATTGATTTTGAATCTTTTCAGACTATCTATATATTTATTCAACTTACTTGATTTTTTTCTAGAAATTATAGGTGCTTAATATTCATTACACATCAAAGTTTAACCGTTTTTCTTGTAAATTATATTTTTGCAAATATTTCAATAAAAATTGTAACGTTAAAAGTTAAGTCTTTTGTTTAGTTTTGAATATTTGATGTATGGCTATTGATTGTAAATAAACAAGAAAATATTCATAAATATGAAGCAATTCTTACTTTCTGAATGAAAATTTTGTTAATTTTGTACTCTTGGACTCAAACAATATTTTTGTTTTAATGAAAGCCTTTAATTGTGAATACATATATATACATTATTTTTAATTTATTTTAAAATTTAAAATAGTCTATGAATATTCAATCGGGCGTTTACATTTACTTAGCTGCTAAGATTTTCTAATTGAAACAGTTTAACTCTAACTTTAAAATCTGGAAATTTTTTAATTTTGAACTGATTCCGAATCCTCTTGTAAAATCCATTAATATACACTTGTTGAACCTTGATGTACAGTGCAGTTTTGAAAATCGTTATTCACTATATTCACATTCGAAAACTTAAAAAGTTGTTTATCCAAAATTGTACGTTTTAAAACGCTTTTAATTTTTATATCATTAAAACTGAATTTTAGAATACTTTGAATGAAAAATGTACGCATTAAAATCAAAATCCAAAATGGAAAATTTGTAAGGCAAATACTTTTTAATTTTGCATTGTAAACTGAAAGTTATCATAAGTGAAATTGATAAAAATTCAACTGATTGCTAATCATCAAATTGCGGGTCATTTCCCGGTTTTCACTGATTCTCGCTTTTTATGTTATTTTTTACGATTGAAAAAAAAACTACGCGTCCTATCAAACGGAATTTTTTTTTTTAATTTATTGATTTTTTTTGTGCGTAATTATTGTTATTTATTTCCTGATTTTTACATAGTTTGACAGCAAAGTGAAATTTTTTATTTTTTATTATCGAAACAGTTAATAAAAAAATAATATTTAACGCAATGCATATTTCTTTTTCGTGCATAAAATTTGGTGTATAGGTGAATTCCTAAACTGATTATTTTTTCAAAGGTTATCCGAATTCAAATTTAAATTTCCCGCTACTAATGCCCCTTTGACGCGCTATCCCATTGCGCACCTTAGTTTCCCATTTGGTTGCTACGCAGCGCTAGTGCGGTCATTTCTTGCAACTGAGATTAATCGCCCAGTACAGAAGAATGTTTTAACTTGAAACCATGAATTAATTCCCTTTTTTCTAAAATAAAAATTTTAAAGTGCTAGAGAAATGTCGGTCACTTTTAAGTACAAAATAAAAATTTCATATAAAATTGTTTTCTGACTACATATATTAACTAAAGCTATTTTCATGAAAAATACTGAATTTCCTAAATGTGGTTAATTTCCTTAACAAATTGTTTTCCAATTTTTTACGCTTTTGATTATTCATGTAAAGAACACTAAAACAATATGGAAATGCAACGAACAACCGTAAACTTCTTGAAAATTGAAACAAGTAAAATATCCCAGTGGGCACACAATTTGGCGGCATCTTTACGACATCGTTACGATATTTTTACGACATCCTATGTCCGTGTCGTTTCGGTGTCTTTACGATTCGTAAAGACATTGTCAGATCATACAACGTGTATACGATATCGTAAAGACACCTTAACGACATGGACATAGGATATCGTAAAGTTGACGCAAAGATGTCGTAAAGATGTCCTAAAGACGTCGCTAAATTTTGTGCCCACTGGAACGATCCACTAAACACACATTTTTCGATTATTTAATATTTGCTATGCCTTTTTCTAGAATTTCGGTAAGTCGAGGCTGACCTTGAGTAACCTAAATAATTTATAGAAAGATTGCGACAAAAATGAACGCTATAAGACTGTGATATAATACAAAGTTTTATTATAGGAAATTGTAAAAAAAATTTGCGAATCATTTGAAATACCTTGAAATAAAAAAAATGTTGAAAATCTTATTGTTTAAAATTGCTTAAAATTTTTCTAAATCCCTTAAAATCAGTATCTTCAAAAATTTTCTAATATCTTGAAAATTCCTTGAAATTCTTTTAAATAGCCAATTCATTCAAAATAGTTATAAAAATGTGAAAACTTTTCTAAATATAAAAGAACTCAGGTCATATCATTCATGCACATTAGACTGCCTTTTTGTATTTTGAAATAAAATATAAGACTATCAATTTTTATATTGAAATTACATTAACGAATTATAGAAAATAGTTACATTCTATTGCTGTTGTTTGTTGCATTACTGAGCTTTTAATTTTTTAAAACGTTTCATTTTAAGAAATATTTTTATTCATTTTCAAATTCACAAATCTTTATTTTCTTTTCAAGGTGCAGACATTATGGAACCTACGGAAAATATCTGGTTTATTGTTTATTCCGGGAGATACTTCAGAATAACGGTAACACGTGGACCAAATGGGCCCGTACTAGAAACGATTGAGCTAGCAACTAAAGATGGACGACCAATACAAAAAAATGATGAAGTTAAAAAAGTTGAGTATCCATACCGTATAAAATTTTGTGTATACAATGGTGATGACCAAATTATTCAGGGGGCTTTTATTCCAGGGTCTGTACATAATCGGGAGTCAAGCTGTTGATTTGGGGATGTGAATAAAAGTTCAGAAATGTGCTCAATATGACTTTTCTACTTTCCTGATTTTTTTAGAACATCCCTAAGCATCAAAATTCAAATACTTTAGGATCTATTTCAAAAAAATCACAAATTTTGAATTCGTTTTCAAAAAATTTATCTAGACTTTCTTAATCTTGAACCTTAAAATTAAAAATTTCAATCATATCAACTCCAACACGATGGCCAGAACGTTCAAAACATTAATAAATCTGAATAAAATTGACTGTAACGGGGTTTATAGGTAGTTAAGTCAAAATTTAAAATAAAAACTTTTGAAATAAAAATGTGGACTCTGATGTGTCCCAAAAATATTCGAAAAAATAATTTGGTCTGAAAAAACTAACTTCGCAGAGATTTTTAGCAGTTTATACCAAATTAGAAATCCAAATTTTTAAAAACAAAATGGCGGTTTCAATGTGGCTTCAAAAAACTGAAAAAATTACAGGAGTCAAATGCAATTTACTGGAGAGGAGATTTTCGAGCAGCTGATTTTAAATTTGAATTTGCGAAAAAAAATGGCGGCAATGACTTATAAATCTAAATACAAAAAAATAGTATGTCCGCTACTTTGCCAAGGAAACTCGAAAATAGTTTAATAAATTTATAGTTTTAGTGATAATAAGAAGTATTTTTATAACAGATAATTTCGACCTTATGAAAAGACATACAAATTTATCGTCTCAAATATTTTTTTAAAATTGTTTGACCTTACCTTCGACAGTTTAAAAAAAAAAAGTGTTTAGTGGTGGCTGCTGTTTTAATATTTTTAAAACAATTTTCATAGATAAGGGCGCATTTTAACTATTCATTCATATTTTTATAATGATAAACGCTGCTAATTTTTTATGGACTTTACCAACTACATATTATTTTTTACCCCTCTGTCCCTTTTCCTTGACAACCGTAGTTTTGATTTTCCCCTTCCCTAGCCCCCTCCTCAAAAAGTAACGTAGCTAAACATTCTATTAACATACAGAAAAGAGTGCTATTTTCAAAAAGTACTTAAATTTTCAGATAACAGGAAAACAGTTATTTAAGGAATCGCCCAAAACAAAACAATTATTCAACAAAAAACTTATATTTCAGAACAAAGATGTGAAACTTGAAAAATATGGATAGCAAGAAAATTAATTTTTTTCAAAAGACACGAATTTTTAACAAAATACATACTTTTTTAACAAAATTATTGAATTCTAAAGCCAAAAGAACGATTTTTCTACATAACGGATGAATTTTCAACCCGAAAATATGACTTTTTGTTAAGAAACGTAAGTTTATACTACACAGTTCAATTTTCATAAAAATAGTTTTCTTTTTCCCTACATAGTTTAGTGGAAACCAAAACTATAAATTATTTAACAAAAAAAGTTAATTTTGAACATAATTATTTAATTTCTTGAGTAAACTGTTATATTTTTAATAAAAATATTAATTTTTAATCACAAATAAAAAATCTACATTGTCAGTTCAAAAAATTAATTTTTAACTAGAAAATCTGCCCGTTGTTTGAAAATATCCTCGTCGCACGCTGGGATAGATAAAAGTAATATCCTACAAGTCCTTTCAGATTTTTCACGTATCTCATGTTTTTGGGTTAAATATGGAAATTTTCGATTTTTTCATATCAATTTTAATAAATAAATAAGAAATGAGGACTTCTGTTAAAAATGGTACAAAGGAATGTTGTAGGAATTTGTAAACGCTAACGAACCTCCACAAATTTTTGCTTATTTTTTCGGCTATAAATTTAAATTTTCGATTTTGGACATACTAGTCTCTGCAAATATAAACAAAATGATGAGTCCTATTGAAAAATTGTTCAAAGGAGTTTTGTAGGATTTTTCAAAAACTATGATTGCTCTTTAAAATGTTGTTCGTATTTCACTACCTTTTTACGAGACGCATTTATGCGAATAAGATATGTAAATAGGAAAATTATTTAGTCATCAGAAAAAATTGTTCTTTGCATATCGCAGGACAACTAAAATAAAATTACGATTAATGATAATATTTTGCACTTTATTTTGCAACATGTGAATATGCAGTCTCGGTCCGATTTACAGAAATAAATAACACAGAAACAAAGAAACGGACCGGAATAGTTGGAGAAGACTCGGCAGAAGAATAAGGTTTGTGACTTCATACAAATTTTTCATTTGGAATAACATCAGTATCATCGATTTTTTTGGTTTTTGATACAAAGTTGAACATTTTAAACGCTTTTAATGCTTTTTTGTTTCAGGAAGATGTTGCGCCAAAAATGTGGTGCCTGTTAAATGATCATCAAATATAGTTTTATGTCCAAAATTTTTTTTTTTAATTGTTTTAATGATTCTAGCTTTCTAAAAGCTTACTTTTTAACTTAAAAACAGCACAGTTGTAGAAAATATTTTCATCGAAAAACCCCATTATGTGTTCACATTCAAAAACTTTTTTTTAAAACTTGGTAAGAAGCGAAAGTGAGAAAAAATTCGATCGTAAAAAAGTTGGTGAAAACCAATGTTTTCTTGTGCGTTTTAAATGTTTTAAATTAGGAATCTTTTTTATTTTAAAATATTGTTGTTTTTTTATTTTTATTTAAAAACTCTTCTTCTAGAAGATGTCATCATCAAAAGTATTATTTTAATTCTTAAAATCATAGAAAAACTATTGTTCTCGGAGATAACATTTTTGACACGAATGCTACCTTAAGTCTTTAAAAGTGTATTCAAAATTTTTTTAAATTGATAATGTGACAGATTTTGCTTCCAAAAGTTCGTACAATTCCCGGTCATTTCACGGATTTCTTGGTTCACGAAATACTCTAAAACTTTGCGATATTGGAAAAAATTCGCCTAGTGGGCAATCCACTTCTTCTGCTGGTGTCATTATTTTAACGTCGCCGCTGAGCATGTTCATTTTTACTCTTTCTAACCCATTTAAAGTACGCGTATACATTCCACAAAGAATCTCATCGCTGTCTGGTGTCAATTTGTCCAATATCGCATAGATTTCACCATTAGGCGTCGCCAACACAATTTTCTCTTCGGTTGGAATGGGCCTAAGGGTAAGGTCTGCGTCTTCCCATCTAATTCGTCTGTTAGGAGGAAAAACGTATCTTCGAAGTTCAAATATCCGGTTTGGATTACTAATGGAAGCAAGTCGAATAAATATAAGTTCATCAAATTGATATCCAAGTACGTGAGGAAAAGTTTCCCTGAGAGTAGATGAACTCAATTCTGCAACAAGAAATAGAGGATTATATTTTTCCACGTACAAAGTCATATGATAGTATGTCAACAAATTTAATCGTGATGGTAATTAAGGAAATGGATTTTATTAAATCCATTTATTTATTTTATTATTTTTTATTAATAAATTAATATTTCTGATGGTCTTTGACCATGAAAAAATAAGTAGAAAATATACTGAAATTGACAAATTATTTGATATGACCAAACAGAGAGTGCACGGCAGAGAGTGTAGTTCAGATATTTAAGACAAAACTATAGGTCATTCCAACCAATAAAGTTAAGACATGTTATTAGTGCAGCCGGTTAAGACAAGACTATAAATCAGTACAACCAGCAAAGGAAAGGCATGTTTTGTCTTAACCGACTGGATTAATAACATGTCTTGCCTTTGTTGGTCGGACTGACCTATAGTCTTGTCTTAATTATCTGTTCTACAAAATATCTTTGGTAGTCCAGACTGTCTTTTGCCCTGATTATTTTGAAAAATCTGCACATTGATAGGGCAGTCCTATTACATTGCTTTTAGTAGCTGGACTGGCTTTTCCTTTGATAATTGGACTGATCTACAGTCTTGTATTCATTAACTAAACTGTCTTCCATCTTCAGTATTTTCGACAGTATTTACATTGCCAGATCAGCGCCAGGATTTTGCCTATTATTACCAAGACAGCGCCATTTCGTTGCCTTCATTAAGTGGACTGGTCCTAACAGTATTTGTAATATTCTCAGAGATTGTATTGATCACAGTTTATTCAAAAGTCGTCAACTCATCTTCAAGTTTCAAGCGGGACATTAGATTCGCTCCTGAACATATTTTTCGCGTTAACCCCACCCATCTCGAAAACTGTTGATTTTTTGAACTAGTGTCATTCAGGATTTTTTGATAAGGGGGCTTTGAACTATATTATATTGTAATTGCAGCTAACTTGTCCGGGGTCGGATTTTGATGTAAATCGTGCAAGGTCCTTTTTATAACCACTGGTATATAGTCTGATAGTGTAGGAATCCCCAAAGCCGAAAAATCGGAAGTAATGCATGAAATTAAAAAAAAAAAATTATTAAAAAATTATTTTCATTAACATAATTTAAAATTGATGCAATAATGGAAAGGATTCTTTGATCCGATGAAAATCAATTGATCCTTAATATTAATACACTTTATTGAAGAGTAGAGAAGTTCTACTCATTCGTAATATGTGAACCATCTGTTTTAAACAGAAATTTCTGACAAACACTGTTAGAGATTGTATTGGTATTAGTTTTCAATATTTTCAAATTTTGTTATTAGTTCTTTAAATTAAAACGTAATCTTAACATAAAGCTGAAAGAGGATAGGGTGCAACAAAATTTCCCCCTTCCCTTTTCAATTTTCAAAAATTAAGATTTTAAATAAAAAATTTTATTTCTCTGATGTGTCATTGTATTCTGAAATTTGTTAATATTGTATTGTATTATTTGGTATTCTCGTTGATAAGCGTAGCATTATCTTACCCACTTTCCCCACCCCCTCATTAAACGAAAAAGTAGGGTGATTCTATAACCCAAAATATTAATTTTCAAAAATTAAATAGTTAAATGTTCAACCAAAATGAATCTACAGCCAAAAAATTAGTTACTTAAATAATTATTCAACTTTTAACCAAGTTTTAACAGTTACATTTCCCAATAAAATAATAAAATTTTTATCCAAATAATAGAATTTTCAATTGATGATATGAATTTTGAACAAAAAATATAATGGTAGCCTTTTTCACTAAAAGTTAATGATTTTTTTTGTCGGTTCCTATTAATTTAGTTCACATTTAAACGAAAAAAAGAGAGAAAGGAGAAAAGGTATGTTTCTTAAAAACAAAAAAATGAGTTCTTTAGAATTTATCATCAGGAAAGAAACCAAATTTTTTATCTAAGTTCGTAGCGTCGCTTCCAGTGAGCCTCTGCCCAACCACTGTAATAACCTTTAGTTTTTAGCGTGAATCCCTCATAAACGGCCTATCATTAAAGAAAGTTCTGGTTTAAGTAAAGCATAGAAAAGATTTTGTTATTAAATTCACCAATAGACTTCAGGATAATCGTAAAAGATAAGACTAAGGTACAGACAATCTGCATCCTTTCTGATTAGTGGAAAAACTGATCAATGTATTAATAAATAATTTAATTAACAACGTAATTAACGAGTAGTCAACTGCGACATTAACTTGTATGTATGTTATTTTTATAAAAAAAATGATACCAGAAAAGGATAAACTTTTTTTTTAATATTTAGATTTTCAACCAAAAAAGAAATTGCTTACAAAACAATTTAAATATGACTTTTCTACCATAAAGATTTCTAGATCTTATTGCACATTAATTTTTGTTGTTGTTGAGGATTCTTAATTTATTTCATAATTCATCTCTTTAGTTAAAATTGTATTAGGGTGGATCTGTACAGACGTATCTCATACATTTGCATTTTTCCTAATTCTGTCCACGGATAGGGGTACACTTAAATTAATAGATCAACAACTACCAAGTTAAAGATAAAATAAATATTTTAGTGAGTTGATTAGTCAGCCATAAAAAATGAAAATATTATAGATGAAAAAATAAATCAAATTCTCAAACAAACTAAAAAATTTATTCTTGAAAATGTACATTCTAATGAATTAAGATCAATTGTAATGTATAAGGTAGGACTGATTCAAATAGCTTTGCTGACGAGTACACAATGATTCAGTACGGGATGATTCATAAAAACTCAAATTTCTATTTTATTTACGTATAATTATATTTTTTTAATTATCTTAAGAACACAAAAAATATTATCGACCATAATGCCAATTGAAGAATTCTTCTTAACAGTTATCATATATTTCGTTGAGAAATTAATATATTTAGGTTACAAACTGCTACTAAAATACTTGGTGGAATGTTAAACTACCCAGTTAATAATTTATTTTGTAAATATTCTTCTCTCAGGTTAAAAACTTCACTTCTTCTTTATATTTGTGTGTGTAAAATTCAATAAATCGGTTGAAAAGTTGATTGAAAATTTAACATTTTCCTTGTAAACCCTTTTTTTATTTTTGGTAAAAATTAATTTTTTTATTGGAAAGTATATTTTTTACAAGTTAAATAATTAACAATTGAGTAGAAATGTATGTATTATGTTATATAATTGCCTTTTTGTTCAGAAAATTTATATATTTTTTTCAATTCATTTTCTCGGTTGAGGATTTGACTATATGTTAAATTTTTTTTCAAGTTTCACCTCCTTGGCATAAAAAATAAGTTTGTTCTTAATAATTCATTTTTTTGCTGCAAATTATTTGAAATCGTTGAAAATCGTTTTTTTCTAAAAGAAATATAATTTTGAGCTAAATAATTGCATTTACAACCAAATACTTGAAACCAAATTTTCAAGTAAATAGATTAATCCTCAAACAAGCAGATGAATTTTTTATCAAGAAAGATCTTTTTTTGTTAAAAATGAAACCCAGTAAAAAACAAAACTACCCCGAAAGTAACCTGATCGCAAGTGGCAGGGCGAGACCAATTCCTAAGAGCACGAAATCGTTATCATGTAAACTTTTAATAATTTTTAAGATTTTTGTTCTTAATTCCTTTCTGAGAAACTGTTGTCAAAGAAGCTAGTGGTTAACTGAAGGAAACGCATTTTCGAAATCGATAAAAAACGCAATGACCCCACGCTTCGGGATAAGAAGCATAAAGGTTTGGTTGTTAGAGCAACCAGAAGAAAATGTTTTCGATTCTGAAATGCTTTTGGAAAAGCTAACTAGATAAGGGACCCAGTTCTTTGGTAGATATTTATAAAATTTATTAAGGATGCCGTCTTCAAATGGTGCCGTTTTGCTATTACATGACAGTAGGCTGTCTTTTAATTCCTCTCTTAAGATGATATAATCAAGTAAATGATGTAATGAGTACACATCATTTGTTTTTTTATTTAACGCTCAAGCTACACTTTCTTTATTTTCCCAAGCTTACTTACAACTGAATCGGAAAATTTGAATAATTACTGGTACTCTTTAAAAATACATGGAAACCAGGCGTAACTTATTCGCAACTACATAATTTGCAAGTGACAAATTCTTGTCCAACACCTCCGCATCCTTACCAGTACAACAAAGTTTAGGTTTGCCTAAAAGTTCAGTGTTTGCTTCTAACGTCCTTTCGCTCCAGACAAATTGCTTCTCATCAAAAATGTTATTCAATTCACCATTTCAAATAAAATTACAAACAGAAATTGAAAGAATCACTAGTAAATGGTTTGATAATGTAGGATCGTCTATGAAAGTATATTGTGCTGAGCTATCATTTTCACATCTGCCATTTAAAACGAATAAATTGTGCTCCTTTAAACAATTTATTGATGTCTCACCTCTTGTATTTATCTCTTTGTCCAAGGACACAAACAAATAAAAAAACAGCGCATCATCGGGTAAAGATTTATCAGTTAAGTGATTGAGTTCCCCTATTCGATCAACATCTCCAGCGCACAAAACAGCTTGAAAGGTCTTTGTTTTTTATGTGTTATTAGGAAGCGTGTGCTTAATAAGGTTAACGGTACGAACACTTTTTTGAAGAAAGGGCATTTCGCTCCTCAAGATGGGTTTCTCCGCAGTCATACTAGAATTACTCTTCTACAGCCTGTCGCGTTCAGATTTTAGCAACTATGATTCTTTTTAAAGCGAATCTAAATCAGCTTTCAGTTTGGAATCTTTTTTAAAGATTTAAGTTCCTTCTCAGTTTCAGCGGTATTTGCTTTTATAGAAATTAAAAGTTCCAGCATCTTTAAGTCTACCATAGCTTCAACGCACCAAAGAAAAGGAAATAACACTAAAATCTAACTAAAGTCTTTTCACAACGATGAAAACCATTCTTTAAATGTACAGTCCAAGCTCGATAACTTTACAACATCGGAACTGTAGGGGTGGAAAATTCTAGGAATTGCAGACTTATCGGATTCCCCCTCTAGTCCCACGATATTAGGTGCGTAAAATCGTAAATCATGAGCAAAATAGCATACGTAGTGGGGGGAACCATAATTGAGCGTCCGGAATGCACAATAACCTTAGCGCGTGGAATCAACCTGCCTAGTGGGCAAGAGAGGGGATAACGTGTTGCTATGGGCAGATTTGATTAAATATGACAGCAGTTTTAAAAATTATTTTTCTAACTGACTCGACCCGTAGCAACGCGTTATTCCCTCTCTTGCCTACCAGACTGTCTGAGTCCAGGCGCTAAGGTCGTTGTGTAATATGGATGCTCAATTAGTTGACTGTAAAACCAAACACAAAACTGAGCTACAAATCACGGCCTTAATTTTGACTGTTACCCGAAGGAGTATTTCCTAGAAAAAAGCGTCACAGCTTCAGAAACGCTTTGGCCGCTGCAATTTTCGGAACAAATTTTTAATTTGAATTTTTCAAGGTCAACCTTCTTATAGGAGATCTGCGTGCGCACTTTCATTCAAGAAAAAAATTTTAGCTTTCGAAATTAAAAACTTCTAATGTGGACGTTTTTTTAGAAAACTATACATATGTTTTCTTCGGGCAATTCCTAACACAATTTCACATTACAATTCTTAGCCGACTTTAATACTATTTCAGAAATTACCATAAGTCCTTCAGATATAACGATTAAATGCGAACATTTCACTCTCACTGAAATACTTATTATTTGACAACAAAGTTTACACTTTCCTTAGTCTAATTTTGCATCGTGACAAAAACAATTAATCACAAATGTATCTTGCGCATTTCAGGCTATTTTTGACCCACAGAAAAATTATAAACTTTATAAAGGAATCCTAAAATCTTCAAGTAGATGAGATAAATCGCGTATCAAAAATATAATAGTAGACTTTTGAACCGAAACTAGTTGATTTTTTGTCTTTGGCTTTATTAGTTTCGTTTGCATTTAAGCGAGAAAAAGAGGGAAAGCTTCAAAAAAATGTACATAAAAGCATAGACATATTATATTATTATATTCACCGATAAAATTCAGGATAATAGTCAAAGATAACACCAGAGTACGCACAATCTGCATCTTTTCTGATTTAAGGACAAACTGATCAATTTATTAATAAATAATTTACCGAATAACGTAAGTAATAAATATTCAACTGCGACATTAGCTTATATAACCTACAATGTAGTCCTTATCTCTTGGCTTCAAGGCGCTCCTCCTGAGATGTTTATATTTGATAAGAGTCAGTTTTAGCGTTAAAATTTTGATACCAACTAAATTAAAACTGATGTCCCTATCTACCTAATTATCTTTATTTTAAGAGATACTGGATTGCACGTAGCATATTTATATTTTTAACCAAAAGAGACGAATTCGTCAAAGTATTTTACTTTTGAACCTAAACAAATGCTAAAAGATGCTAAATTCCCCACGAAAACATTATTTTAGCCTATAGAAAGTTTTTATAGAATACAATGAAAATCAAAATAAGATACACAATTTTTTATTTTGAACACTGTCGAAAAAACTTTAGAAAAAGCTGTGTTCAATTTAATACAGAAAAAACACTGTTTCCAAAATTTAGAATGTTGTAATTAAACATCTTGATACAATGCTAAATTTTTATTATAACAAGATAGTTTTAAAAGCATCTAGGTATATATAGCGTATTCATTCTTAACCTTATTTCCTCGGGAAGGATGTAATTTTTAATGCCTGGACTACCAAAATTAATCCTTAGTGCGATGACACCTAATTAATATCATCTAGGTATGTTAAGTTGTACCTCTCGACCAAACTTCATCGGAGAAGATGTTGTTTTTATACCTGGACAGCCCGGATAATTTTTAGTACGACGAGATCGTTTCAAAAGCATTCTGGCACATAAGATTTTAATTTTTAACTGCATGTTCTAGGAGAAGATGTATTTTCAATACCTGGACAACCAGCATCAATTTTTTCTATAAAACCTATTTATTATCATCTAGGTATATTGAATTTCAATTTTCAACCAAACTTCCCCGTGAAAGATGTATTTCTTATACCTGGACAACCAAAATCAATTTTCAGTGCAACACCTTTTCATCATCATCCAGGTATATTGAATTACAATTTTCAACCAAACTTTTTTAAAGAAGATGTTTTTTTATACCTGGAAAGCCAGGATAAATTTTTATCATGACAAAATCGTTTTAAAAGCATCCTGGTATATAGCATTTTAATTATCAAACCCATTTACTCGAAAAGAATGTATTTTTGATACCTGTACCACCAAAATTACGCTTAAATACGACGAGGCTTATTGATATCAATCAAGTACGTTAAATTGTAAATCTCAACCAAACTTCCTCGGAGAAGATGTTGTTATTCTACCTGGACAACCAGGATAAATTTTCAGTATGACGAAATCGTTTTAAAAGCATCCTGGTACATAATATTTAAATTCTCAACCGCATTTTCTCGGAGAAGATGTATTTTTATTACTTGGACAACCAGGATCAATTTTTAGTATCAAACCTTTTTATTATCATCTACGTATATTGAATTTCAATTCTTAATGAAACTTTCTCGGTATATAAAATTTCAATTATCAACTGAATTTCCACGGAGAAGATATATTTTTAATGCCAGGACAACCAGGATCAATTTTTAGTATAATACTTTTTTATTATCATCCAGTCATATGGAATTTCTATTTTCAACCAAACTTAATCGAAGATGTATTTTTAAGACCTAGACAACCAGGATTAATTTTTAGTAAGACGAGATAATTATAAAATCATTCCGGTATATAACATTTCATTTCGCCACTAAACTTTCTGGCTTAACATGTATTTTTGAATCCTACACAATTTTCCTTAGTACAAATTAGGGCCATAGTCAAATATTCGCTTATCGCCATTTGTTGCTTTATTGAGTAAAGAAAGAGCAGAAAAATCCCTGCAGTCAATGTAAAGCAGATTTAGCGTCAGTCTGCAGGTTTGTATTCGGATAAAAATACGGGGGTTTTTGTAACGATTAGGGGTGAAGAATAATTCTGCTCCTCAGTTATGCTTTAAAAATACCATGTTAATATTTTATAAGTATTTTCCATCAAGATAGTTTCTTTTCCTAAAATTCGTTTTTGCAACACAGGGGCTGCTTTTTAAAATTAGGGTTAATTCTAGAAAATTGTTTCCTAAAACAGGGAAAGGCAAAGAAATCGGAAATAAATGTAACCTGATCATTTTTTTTAATTCAAGGATTTTTTCAATGATTTTCATCTATGTATCTTATCATTTTAGAATATTTTTGTCGCCACTGTGCCTCTTCGATTGTAGTTTTGATTTTCCCCTCTCACAAAACAGAATAATTTTTAGATTAAAGAAATATAATTCTGAAACAAACTTCCCTTTTTTTTAAAATTTGTTTAACAAAAAAGTGAAATTATAGAACAAAGATGTGAACGTTGACAAATATTTCTAGAAAAAATTAATTTTCTACCAAAAAAACACGAATTTTTAACAAAATATATACATTTTGAACACAATTATTAAATTGTAAAGCCATAAAAAAGTATAATTTCAATAAGAATATTTTAATTTTTTGACTAAATAGTTTAATTAAAACCAAAACTGTAACTTCTTCACAAAATCATCGCGCGCTGTGATTGACCAAATAAATATCCTCCTAGTCATCTCAGATTTTTTACGTTTCTCGCACTTTTTAAATTATTATTTAAATTTTAGGTTTTGTCACATAAATTTTGACAGATAAAGAAAAAATGAGGACTTCTGTCAAAAATGGTACAAAAAATTTTTGTAAGGATTTATTAACGCTGAAAAACCTCCAGAATATTTTCCTAATATAATGCTTCCTTTGATATCTAAAAATTGGAAATTTGGATTTTCTGTATACTACTTTCGATAAATAAAGCAAATGACGAGACCTATTTAGAAATGGTTTGGAAACTTTCTGTAGGACTTTTCTAAAGCTAAAATTTCTTTTTAAAACTTTTTTTCATATTTTGTGCCGTTTAATTTGAAATTTCAATGTTGTGATGTCAGATTTTTTATTATTTTTTGTGCGATCAAAATTTGGATTTTCGAGTTCTCAAGAAAATCAAAACGGTTTAACTGAAAAGATGATTTTTTAACCCCGAAGATTGACTTTGTGGAAATTCCGTAGTAAAATTTTTTACCAAAAAGACTAATTTTCCAAAAAGAATAATTTTATACGAAAAAATTGAAATTTCAATAAAATGCATTAAAAGTAGTTAACAAAACAGTGAACTTTAAACTGAATAGTTTAAATTGTTATCAATATGTTCATTTTTTATAAAAAATATCAATTTTTAACTAGAAATGGAAACTACATTTTTAGTTGAAAAAATTATTCTGAAAAAAAATTTTCTAACAAAATAGTAACGTTTCCGAGAAAAGAGATGTACTTCTAACAAAAGATCTCATTCCAAAGGACGCTTTTTGAAGCAAAAGATTAATTGTCTAAAAATCGAATAGCTAAATATTCAACCAAAAAATTAATTTTCAAGAGAGTAGCTTAACTCTTCACCAAGGAGATAAATTTCCGTCCAGAAAAGATGACTTTTTAATAAATAGTTTAATTTCCCAACAAAATATTGTAATTTTTAACCAAATATTAGAATTTTTAACTAAATGAGATTAATTCGGAACCGAAAATTTAATAGCAGCCTTTTCGTTAAAAGTGATTGATTTCTTTTGTTGGGTTCTATTGAATTAATTTGCATTTAAGGCAGAAAACTCTTAATGAGGATAAAATGTTTCTTAAAAATAGAGATAAAAAACAATTATTTAAAATTTATCATTTGGAAAAGAACTGAATGTTATATAATCGACACTGTAGTCGTTATCTCTTGGATTCTAGAAGTTTCTTCGGAAATATTTAAATATTATATAAGTCAGCTTGTGCGAAAAAGTAATTATAACCTTCATTAAAACTGACGTCACTGTTTATTTAATTTTTTACGTTTTATAAAAAAGCTGGTTTTTACACGCCAAATATATATTTCTTGCCCAAAAAAATACTGACTTGAAAAATATTTGACCAAATAGCCGAATCTTTTAACGAGAACAAAATAAAATTAGAACAAAAGCAGTCAAATTTATAGCCAAAAAGACGCATTTTGTATAAGATAATCGAAAAATGAATTAGGTTTTATCCTCTTATTCGTTTAACACCTTTAATTTTCACAAAATAAAATCGATTATCTGAAATAGTATAAAGCTGCATTATTCATTAAAAAATCGTATTTCCGGTTTGAAAATTCAACTGCACTGTAGATAATTTGTTTTTCGCATTAAAATTTGTCCTTAGTTTTTTTGGTAAAAAATTTATTTTTTGCTTGAGGATTTAAATATTTGATAACAAATACTACTGTTTATTTATCTGAAAATTTGATCTCTATAAGTCATAAAATCCACTGTTCAGTATAAAAATCATATATTTTATTGAAAATAATTCTAGTTGGTTAGATAATCAATATTGGTTGTTGAAGATTCATCTTTTTTATCCGAAAATGTATTTTCTATAAGTTGAAACGTGAACTGTTTTATAAAAATGCATGCATTTTGATAAAATCATGTCTTTTTGCATCGAATATATTAAAAATATATCTTTTTGCTTGAGGAAGGAACAATTTGGTTTCTTATAGTTTGAAATATGTATTTTTTCGTTGTATACAAGTGATTGTCATATATCTTAGCTTTTTTTAAAAAATTAATTTTTTATGTTGACTAGCTATTCAAAAAAATCAGTAAATTAAAAAAAATTGGGTTATTATTTTTAAAATTCAAATTTTTTGTAGAACCTAGATTTTTGTTAAAAAATAAACTTTTCAGGAACACAAAAAAAACGGAAGTTTTCATTGGAACCCATTTTTGGTTCCAAAGAAGCTGCAACAAAAATGAACCCCACTTGCTGAAAGGGAACCCAGAACGATAAATAAGCTCTTAATGATATCACACTTGGGGTTCGAATGGATCTCAAATGTAATTGAGCCTATTCCTAAAGAACCTATTTTTCACTTTCCCTACTTGGACATTATTTTTAATTAATAGCACAATATTTACCTTAAATCACACATATCATCAAACATTGATGGACATAGCTTAATGAACATAATTAGCTTATAATATTTATTACTGCAATTGAAATAGATATAATGAATTGATAAATATCATTTGCAGGTTATGTAGCAAATTTGTAAAGATAAACGCTTATTCATATCAGTGCTCCCAATCTTGGGAACTTTTTGAACTGCGCTTGCGTCGCGCCGGTAACATGATTGGTTACTGTTGTCGGGCTGAATTTGAATAGTGTCGATATTCAAATGTGATACTTATAATAAATACTAATTAGGAAATGCATTGACAGTAATTTATTAATCATAAAATAAGTTTTTGAAGTGACAGATAAAAATTTAATTCGTTTTTAATTAAAAAGAAGTTGTGAATTCCGAGTTCAGAGAAAATTCTATTCTTTAGGATTAATAAATTACTTTTGAAGCATTTCCCAATTATTATTTATTTTAAATATAACATTTGAATATTTATATAATTTTAAATGCGCACACTAAAAGCAACAAAACATGTTGCTGGCGCGATCCATGATAAGTTCTAAGAGTTCTCAAAATTGGGAGCACTGATTCAATTATTAAAAAGAGAATCTTGCATTAACCCTTTTGAATTTATTTTTTTATTTACAGAAAATACCCTAAGTGTACTTTCAACTTTATTAAGTAAGTATAACGAACTATATGCATTTTGATACTGCATAGGCAGTATCATTTTTCATCACTTTTAAGAGTACGTTAAAAATGGGTTAGCTGAGTACTGCATTTTCACTCATAATTAATGAAATCGCATTCAATTGCCAATTATTAATTGACCAATAATTTTTAACCATGGTAACTTAAAGCTGGCGTAGACTTGAACCAATTTTGAATTAAAAATGATAAAATAAGCTCAAGTTCCAAATGATACCAACTTTCATTTGAGCCGCAACATGAGTGAACCCCTAGTTTTTTCTGTGAAAACTCAACTGTTAGCGAAAAAAATTGTCTGTTTGGGTTAAAAATTAAACTATTTGGTTCTAAGTTCGCTTACGTTATTGCAAATTCGTTTCTTTTACTTAAAAGTTTAAAGATTTGGTTAATATTGTTACTGTAGATTTCGTATACTCACAGACTTATGTTGGTAATTTGCGAGATGTTCAGTGAACCGCAAAATAGCCGCTGGAAGCGGTTATAACCTAGGGATATTCTGGACATTAATTTGATAATACCAGTATACGAAAGAATAAACGTACGGAAGTCACTCCTTATGTGTTGGGACTAGTGAGGACCAAATTCATATACAAGAATTCCCCAGTGTGCTTTCCATTTCCCCTAGTTAGGATAAAAAGAGAGAAATTGAAGGTCTTGCTCATGAGATTTGCTCATGTGACTTGCTCAGGTGACTGACTTATATAGCAAAAAAATAAGAAAAATGCTATTACCTCTGCAGTTTGGCACTCTCAATCTAAATTTGACCACTACATTTTTCTAAATTCACTATTTTTTTCTCTGAATGCAAAAAGTAGTGAAGATCCTAGGGATTTTCTGGCCACACAGGCCATACAAAAAGTTTTCCTGCACGAAACAAGTGACTACGCTACTCTCATGAATTTTGAGCCGCTGAATCCAAATCTGGCTTTAGAATTTCACGTACAGGTTTTAGTTTTCATCTAGATGCAAAAAATGGGCAAAAACCTAGGGATATTCTGGAGATTATTTTGATAATACCAGTGTACGGAAGAATAAACGTACGGAAGTCACTTCTTATGTGTGGACTAGTGAGAACCAAATTCATATACAAAAATTCCCCAGTGTGCTTCCCGTTTCCCCTGTTTAGGATAAATGTAGGGAAATTGAAGGTCTTGCTCATGTGATTTTCTCATGTGACTTGCTCAGGTGACTGTCTTATATAGCAAAAAATATTCAAAATGCTATTTCCTCTGAAGTTTTGCATTCTCAATCTAAATTTGATTACTACATTTTTCGAGAGTTACTATTTTTTCTCTGAATGCAAAAAGTAGTGAAAATCCTAGGGATTTTCTCGCCACACAGGTCATACAAAAAGTTTTCCTGCACGAAACAAGGCACTAGGCTACTCTTATGAATTTTGAGCCGCTGAATTCAAATCTGGCTTCAGAATTTCACGTACAGGTTTTTGTTTTCCCCTAGATGCAAAAAATGGGCAAAAACCTAGGGATATTCTGAACGTTATTTTGATAATACCAATATACGCACAAATATTTTCGCGTATACTGGTATCATCAAAATAACGTGCAAGTTATTCCTAGGATTTTCCTTATTTTCTGCATCTATGGGGAAGCTATAATGTGGACACAACTTTTTTTTGTACGCCTTTAAAATTAATCAAATATGCATAACAGTGGATACATTTCTCAGGGTCCTCAATTTTTTATTTCCATTAAGCACGCAAAATACAACGCACTGCAAGAAATGAAGTCGTTAAACCTGATAGTTTTTGCGCTAAGCTAGTGTAATTAAAATTGGTTTCAAATTTAGCTGAGCGAAAATAATAAGTTTCAGTAAACATTTTTATATTCTTGATTAATTTAAAAAGTATCAAAAAATGTATGAATTAGTTTTTCAAAAATCCTGATCTTTCTTTAAGTCGTGAATTTCATGATTTTAAAACTTGCTTCGACATATTGATAAAGAAATTTCTAATAAAGTTCAATATGCAGTAAACCAGCTTACTTCTGAAAAAGGTATGCATATTAAATACGGGTTTTATGCTCCTCCCAGCAGGATAACATTTTTAGTACGTTTGCTAATTTTAATAAATTTTCAAACAAATACTTTTCTCGTTTATAATAATCTTAATTATTATATTATAATAATATTTTCAATAATAAATTATATATTTAATATTGTATTTATATTTATACACCTGATTTGTTTGCGAAAACGTTTAAGTGTTGCTAAACAATTAAACATGGATTAGAATTTATGCTTCGAAAAATTTGGTACGTATCTTTTTCAACAAATAACGCAACAGATAAGGCTGCAGTTTGCCAAGAACCTCTTATATATTTTTCAAGATCAATGAATTTTATTGAAAATGTAAATTATTTACAATTTTTATAGATTGAATAAAAGAACATTCTCCTTGCAGTGATATAATTTAAATTTATGTTTCAAAAGTTTTTTGGCTAGTTTTGCCATCTAGGATCAAAGCAGACAAGGTAAAAATTTAACGAGAACCTCTGAGATATTTTTTAAAAATCAATAAATGTCACAGAAGTTTACAATTATTAACACTTTTGATAATTTACTAATAATTATGCACTATTTGTGGTCGTATGATTGAAATGTATGTTTTATAAATTTTTTGGGTGATCTTTTGTATTTAAAATTCCGTAGATTTTTAGAAAATGATGCACTACTATCGTTTTCATGGTTACGATTATTATCTGATAAAAATATTGATTTGAAATATGTGAAATTCCAAACGGTATTCATTTTTTGAATCGTCTCAATTTATTTTAATGATTTCAACCAAAAATCATTTACCTGCACTTACAGTATACATAATCTGGACTTTGGTTAGTTTATACTTTATAGTAAACGCTCAGCCAAGTTAATTCCTTTAATTTTATTGAAGAAACCTTTAGTTTCTGTCGACCTTGATAATAAAACTTAAAAAATTTTAAATAAACACTATTAGTTATAATCTAATTAAAGTGCAGCATGTGTATTGCGTAAATTCCCTGGCGGACCGAAGGAACCGAATGTAGCCTCTACAAAGTACCCGTAAAGACCCCATTGGGTCCCCATTCGTTTCCTTTAAAAAAAACTCAAAAAAGCAGAAAAATAAAATTTTAAATGGTTGAAATTCGGATTCTACCTTCAAATTCCCTATAGAAGGTTACGGAATAATCAAAATAGTTTTTTGTTGCAACGGTAAAAACTTGACAAAAATATAAGAGGTATAAAAGAAACCGAATAGGAACCTAAGGGGGTCTTACGGGTACTTTTGTGAGGCTCCATTTGGTTCCTTCGGTCCGCTAGGGTTTAGGTGAATGATTTTTTGGTTAAAATTATTTAAATCAATTGAGACGATTTAAAAAATTAATATGGCGAGGATGGCTTCCGTTTCCAGTACCGATAGAGGATGCATGGTGTTTTTCGAGTTTGATCATTTCTTGGCTGAGGAAAAGTGAAAAGTTTATTGAGTACGGTGAGGGTGTGTTGAGTGAGGGAGCTGGGGTGAAAGTGCAAGTGTGAATGAAGAGAGTGATAAAAAGAGAACATTTAAACGGAAAATACAGAAATTCAAGAAAGTTAATTTTTAGGTTAGGTGCTTTTGAATAGCTACTGGGTTTTTTGGCAGTAAGTGGGAGTTCGAAGGGTAAGAAGGGAGAAGGACTTAAATAGACACAAATTATCAAAAGAAATCAGTGTAGGAGGGTGAGTTTTTGGAAAAAGTTCTTAAAATCCTGGGGAGGATAGAAAGTGACAGGGGAGGGAGGTTAAGGATAAAGTTCAGTTAATCTAACGGAGAATTCCATGTATCATATATATGGGTTTGACACCCCTAGCACGCCACCACGTGTACCTGAAAACTACGCTTAAAACCAAAAATTTCAACTTTTCATGAAATCGACCTTTCGAACACCGTATCCTCGTATTTTTTCACTTAAAATTATTAATATTGGTCTAGTGGATATATTTATTATCATTGGCAGCAACTCTCCTCAGCGGCATCTCTCCCCCACGAAAATTTTGTAACAAATTTCTAAAAATGGCAAAAGTGCAGCAAGTCTTCCAAGCGGCGTCTCTCCTCCAAAAAATTTTCTTAGTAGTTTTGAAGATGTCAAAAATGCAGCAAGTCTCCCCAGCGGCATCTCTCCCTCAAGATAATTTTTTAAGGACTTCCAAAGATGACGTTACTGCGGCAAGAGTCCCCAGCGGCATCTCTCTCCCGAAAAAAACTTATCATGTACTTCCAAAGGTGGAACAACTGCAGCAAGTCTCCCCAGCGGCATATCTCTCCAAACATATTTTCTTAGTAGTTTTAAAGATAGCGAAAATTCGGCAAGTCTCCCCAGCAGTTTTTTATCTGACTTGCCACAGTTTCTCCATCTTTATAAATAGTTTAAAAATTGTATAGGGATAGAGATACCGCTGGGGAGACTAACTACAGTTTTGCCATCGTTAGAACTAATTAGAAAATTTTATTGGGATAGAGATGCCGCTGAGGAGACTAGCTGCAGATGTATGTACCACGCACAGAACTAATCAGAAAATTTTCTTGGAGAGAGATGCCGCTGGAAAGACTTGCCGCACTTTTGCCATTTTTAGAAGTCCTTTCAAAAGTTTCTTGGAGGAGAGATGCCACCGGGGAGACTTGCCGCATTTTTGCCATTTGCCATTTTTCGAAGTCCTTACAAAATTTTCTTGGAGCAGAGATGCCGCTGGGGAGACTTGCCGCATTTTTGCCATCTTTAAAACTACCTGAAAAATTCGTTGAGGGAGGGATACCGCTAGAGAGACTTGCCGCACTTTTTTCATTTTTAGAATTTCTTAAAAAGTTTCTGGGGAAGAGATGCCGTTGGAGGGACTTGTCGCACCTTTTTTATTTCTAAAAGTTCTTATAAAATTTTCTTGGGAAAGAAATGCCGCTGGGGAGACTTGCCGCATTCTTACCATGTTCGGAAGTACTGAACAAATTTTCTTGGGTGATAGATGCCGCTGGGTAGACTTGCCGCAGTTTTGCCATTTTTAGAAGTTCTTACGAAATTTTCTTGGGTGAGAGATGCTGCTGGGGAGATTTGCTCGAGTTGTTTGATCTTTGGAAATACTTAACATTTTTTTTCGGGAGAGAGATGCTTCTGGGGAGGCTTGCCGCAGTTACGTCATCTTTGGAAGTACTTAAAAATATTTCTTGGGGGAGAGATGCCGCTGGAGAGACTTCCCGCATTTTTACCATGTTTGAAAGTACTGAACAAATTTTCTTAGGTCATAGATGCTGCTAGGTAGACTAGCCGCAATTTTTCCATTTTTAGAAGTTCTTACAGAATTTCGTGGGGAGAGATGCCGCTGGGGTGACTTGCTGCAGTTGTTCCACCTTTGGAAGTACTTAATAAGTTTTTTTGGGGCAAGATATTACGCTGGGGAGGCTTCCCGCAGTTACGTTATCTTTGGAAGTGCTTAAAAATATTTCTTGGGGGAGAGATGCCGCTGAGGAGTCTTGCTGCGAGCGAGAGATGCCGCAGGTGTGACAATCAGTCGTGAGAGTCTTGCCACACTTTTGCCGTTTTAATGTTTTAAAATTGACCCGAAAAAATGTTCCGGGGGAGAGATGCGACCGGGAAGAGAATTAGTCCAGGGAGACTTGCCTCAGTTTAGCCATTTTTAATTAGAAATTAAACATTTTTTAGAAGAGAGAGATGCCACTGGGAGAATTTTTACTGGTGAGAGATGCCGCAAAAATGTCAATTTCACAGTAAGAAATGCCGCGCGGGAGAGTAGCCGCTGGGTAGACATGCCACAGTTATGACTTACCGCAGATGAGAAATTCCGCAGATGTGACATGCCACAGATGTGATATGCCGCAGGTGAGACTCGCCGCAGGTGAGACTCGCCGCAGAGAGACTTGTCGTATGTGACATGAAATGGAGCCACATCTTTTGTCTTTTCCTTTTTTAATCTTAGGGTCGTTTTAAAAAAAAATTAATTTGTAATATTATCCTTTTCAAGTAAAACAATCATTACGCGTTCTATCAACAAATGATCCAGAAGAAATATGTAGATCTTTTTTAAGTGAACACCATTTACCGATTAATTTCTTTGTGTCTTGCCTACTTTAACTGCAAAATACAATTTTTTTTTATTTTTGATGATAGTTTTCACGATCCATATAAAAAATGTCTGTGTTACCTTTTTGAAATTACCAAGTTTGCTTGTTAATATTTTCTTTATAACTCGTATAGTATTTCCAGAAAATTGAATTTTGTATTGGTTAAAAAGCATTTTTAAAGTATAAAGCCAGAACTGTTTTTTAAAAATGGTCCGGTAACGAAATCATTTTCTTCCAAGCCTTAAAAAATGAACTAAGGCTCATTTAAATCTGATCACTCTCTCAATTGATCCTGAAAACAGTGTATAGAAATACAAATAAAATCCTTCATAAGAATAGTTTTTCTGATTGCGGGAGTTTTAAAACGGGGAGATTTTATAAAAACCGACAAAGTCAAATTTTGCAGAATACTGACACCGTATCATTAGGTTGCAAATACAAAAATTGTTCTATCCAAATAAAATTTTTCCCAAGCAAGATGAACTTTCAGCCAAGAAGATTAATTTTCTACTCAAATGACAAATTTTAAGCAAAGTTTATTAATTCTGAAACAACTCTTTTTTGTTGAAACTGCTACTGTTTCGACAAAGATTCATTTTATGTAGTTTCTGATGATTTCATCCAAAATGTTTCATTTTATAGTCAAAAGACAACATTTTAACAAAAGGATAAATGTTTAGAATATAATGAAATAGTTTCTTTTGAAGCTGAAAATTCAATTCTTATCCAGATTATTTAAATTATCTCATAATATTAATTTTTTCACAAAAAATGAAATAATTACATTTTTGATGAATAGAATTAATTTTTCGATAAAAAAAGTTAAATTTGCTGAAAAATGCAATAGTTACATTTTTGGCTTATAATATTAATTTTCAAACAGAAAAAGACCATTTTGGATAACAAAACAACCAAATTTCAAAAAAATACAGTCGAATCTGTAAACGCAGTTTTTACTAAAACATAGAATGTGCGAACAGAAGAAATAAAATTTAACAAAAACAAGGGCTTTAAAACAAAACATTTACTAATTTTTAACAAAAGGCTGAAAATAAGAAGAGAGTTGTTCAAAATGAGTTTAAGGTTTGATAAATGAAAACTTGATAAGAAAGAGTCAGTTTCATACACGTGTGTGTGATTTATGATAAACAAACTTTAAATGGAGACAAGGTAAAGGCAAACCTCTCTAATTTTGTTTGTTTGCTAAAATTAATTTTTAAACTAGAAACTCATTTTTAAAATAACATGAGAAATAAGAGAATTAAATTTTGGAAAACAAAGCAAAGTAGAAAAAAATTAATAGACAGGAGTTGTTCACCCTGAAAAGATCTATAAATCTGTCATTAATCATTTTTTACCGAACACACAATTTCTGCTAATAGAAGAAAGAAAACTTATCAGAATTAGGCGGGCTAAACCATTTTTAGCCGAGAGAATTTTTTTCCTAAAAATGTAATTTCTAAATTCCTCTCGTAAACAATAAAAGGCATTGCTAGAGAACAAGAAAAAATTTTCTTATATCTTTTTTAGTCTTTTTGACTTTCAGTTTAACATTTCTTTTTATTATTAATTAATTTCAAGAACAAAGTAGAACATTGGATTGCAAGAAGGAAAAATTCTAATTCCTACATCACTTACTTAGTAAGCATCAAACTCATAAGATATTTTCATTAATAAGGAATAAACTAAAAAAATTATCAAAAAATGTAAAGATGCGTTTTTTGTGAACATCGGCTTTTAATTTTTTCAGAAAAACAGCATCCATTTTGTTAATTTCAAATCTTTCTTTAATTTTCTGGCGGATTATGAAAAAAGAGGATGAACGCTATAAGAATCAGAAAGAAAATAATAAATATTAATTCGCCTCTGATATATAACTATAGAACTATAAAACAAAATTTGTTTACCTTCAAATAATTTTATTTTTGAACAAAAAAACTTAAGCCTGAACAACAAAATTAAATTTCCGACCAACAAAGTTTTTCATTCAATACATACAAATCTAATCATTATTGCGAAATGATTAAATTTTCCACCTGAAAATGTGAACAAAGTTTTTGAAAAAATTGAATTAAAAAATTTGTGAAATTTTTAATTATAGTTAAAAAGAATCTTTCTTGGAACGAGTTTAAGGTCTAGCAAATAGAACCTTGACAGGAAAGGATGCGTTGCATGCGCGTGCTTCCTTTTAGTGATCAACCCACTTTAAATTGAGACAAGGTAACTTCCTCAAAAACTGAAGTACATAAATGCCCCAAACTTAGAACGCTAACAACATAACACAAAGAAGTCAAATATTACTGTTACATTCTAAAATGAAGAAGATTTTACTCTTTGTTTTGGCGTTAATCTGTGTGGGTGAGTATAAGTGACGAAATTAAAGTATTTTAAATAATTATTTTACGTTGTTCACTACAAATTTCGATAAGAATTTTTTTCAAATTTTTGACAATTCTTATTGAAAATTAAAATCTTTTCTGATTGAAATATGAAAATATTCAATTTGAAAATTCACCTTTTTACATTCTCATCATTTATGATTGAGAAAGTATTAGTATTGTCGGAAATTTGACATCACACTTTTTCCACGGATCTACACGTTTCGAGACCCACTGAATCCGAAAATCAGGTTTTCACGATGGCGTCTGTCTGTCCGTCCGTCCGTAAACACGATAACTCTCGAAAAAATAAACGAATCAAATCCATCTTTAGAACACTTTTTCTAGGTCCTAAAAGAAAGAACGAGTTTGTTAACCAGCCATTTTTGATAAAAATTCAAAAAGTGAGCGCATTTTTAAAATTTTTGAGACCAGTTTTTTCTGAATTTGAAAATTCTACGTTACGGATATCTATAGTTAAAAAAAAAAAAAACAATTTATCCTGATGACTTTTTTCGATAAAAAGAAAATTCACAGAATTATAGAGTTTTCAAAATTTTTGCAATCAACCGAAAATCGAAATTTGAAGCCGAAAAACGCACGATATGAAAAAAGTCATAACATGAAAAACATTTCTTTTCGAAAGTTCTGCAAAATTGTCATAACTAATTTTTGGATTTTCTTCAAAAATCGAAAATTCAAATTTTGATTGCACAAAAAATAATGGAAAATAAAATATTTCATTTTGTGGACAAACTATGTAGGATACAAAAAAAGATGGATTAACAAAAATGGTTATCCCAAAAAAGATCTACAATTTCGTTAATAATCACTTCTTGATAGGACGCGTACTTTTTGTTTTATTCGTGAAAAATAATGTTTGAAAAAAGTAAAATAAAAAAAATGTGTAGAAATGCAACGAGTTACGAAAAAAAAAATCGAACAAAACCGGTTTATAAATGTCTGCCGGAAATCGAGCGCGCCCTAGGCGCGCTCAAACTTGCGAGCTTGCTTCTTTTTGAAGAATCGAATTGGTTTATTGAAAATTCTTTCTTTGTGGATTAAAAAGTAATTTTTTGAATGAAAAATTAACTATTTCATTTTTGATGAAGTAAGTACGTTTTTTTGTTCGAATTCCACTATATGGTATTAATTTAAACTACTGTAATGAACATTCATGTTTACATTCTCATCAGAGAATGTATTAGATTTGTGTTAAATTTAAAAAAAAAAACAATTTTGGTCAAAGGTCCACGTCTTAAGACCCCTAAATCTGAAAAAACAGGTTTTTACAAATGTGTCTGTCTGTAGGTCTGTCTGCGAACACGATAACTTTGAAAAAATTAATTTATTAGATTGGCCTTTTGTACACTCGCTAAGTGTCCTCAACTAAAGGTCAAGTTCGTTAGCCAGTCATTTTGGATAAAAATTCGAAAAGTGGGCACATATTGAATATTTTTAAGACCACTTTTTTAAAAATTCAAAAATTCTCTGTACAGAAATTGACAGTATTCAAAAAGTTGAACAATTTATTCTCGTGACTTTTTTTATCAAATCAATAATTATTAGAGTTATAGCATTTACAAAATTCCAAAAAACAAAGAGAAAATTAAAATTTAAGCCAAATAATCCACGATTTGAAAAAAGTATAGAAAACAAAAATGTGGTTTTTTAAATGCCCTACAATATTATTATAACACCGTTTTGATTTTTTTTTTTGAAAAATTAAAAATCCAAATTTTGACCACATAAAAAATAATGAAAAATCCAAAAATTACATTTTTTGGCTAAACTGTGCAAAATGCGGTGAAAGATGACAGAATAAAAATTCTGCACTTGAAAACGACTTACACATTTGTTATTAATTACTTTCATAGGATGCTTAGTTTTGGCTTTAATCATGAAATACAACATTAACAGTAAAAAAAAATCTGCCCGCTGCGTGGGCAGATTTCTAACACAAGTTTTGTCTTTTAATTTCTATTTCATCGCGTGTGTTGTCTTTCAAAAAATTTAATTTCTATGTTTGTAATGCCATTTTTTACGATTAAAACCAAAAAACAGAACTACCAAACAATTATTAATGACAAATAATTTTTACATTCTCATCAGAGAAGGTATTAGATTTATACCAATGTAAGTTATGAATTATAATAATATACATATATGGAAATGATATAAAATTTTAGGGATAAACTAGAGTGCGAAGCACGAGATGCGTGATGAGAACTTGTTTATTAAAGCCAAAAGAGCTTTAACAAAAGAGAATTCACGATCATCAAATCACTGTATCGTCGAAGCATTCACCTTTAGTTTTAAAGAGTCTATGCACAAACACCGAGCGTAAGAACCAACAGTCGCGCGCACTGGGCGCGCTAAAACTTGCGACTTGGTTTTGGTTTAAGATTATTTTTTGTTGTTGACATTTTTTTTCTTTCCTTTTGAAGAATCAAATTAGTTTATTGAAAAATCTTTCTTTGTGGATTAAAAAGTAATTTTTTTAACTGAAAAATGAACTATTTCTTTTTTGATGAAATAGTGACGTTTTTTTTAGCTTAAATTCAACTGCATGGTATAAAATTGAAAAACTCTATTAAACGTTCTTTTTTTTGTTAAAGATTTTTCACTTCAGTTACAGATTCTTTTGTTTGAATTTAAATTGAAATATTTTGCTTACAATTATGTTCCTTCCCCGAAAATAGTTCAACTAAAAAATATTCCAATTTTGATTGAAAATGTAATTTTTATATAGCTAATGTGCTTGGATGGAAATTTAACTGTTTTGTTGAAAATTGGATTTTTTTTTAAATTAATTTTTAACTGAAAAAATATTTTAAAAATATCACAAAAAATTATATTGTTGAAAAGCAACGCAAGATACGAAAAACTTAAAATAAAAATGTTGTTCACCCTGAAAAGATCACTACATTTGTTTTTATCATTTTTTATAATATTCACAGTTTTTGTTTTATCATAAAAAATAATTAGAAAAATTAAAAATTAAAATTGTTGGACAAAGGACAAAAGACATGAACAAAAATTAAATAAAAATTGCAAAGAAATAAAATTTCAATTCAATTTTTTTGTGGGATGTGGACTTTTTCAACCATAAAAAGAATAAAATAAAAATACATTTTTTTCAATATCAATGCATATTATTAATTGTAAGAATATATATTTTTACTGCAATTTTACATTTTTTGGGGGAGCTGAATAAGAAAATTAAGGCAAAATAAAGTAAAAATATTAAAATAAGCATGAAAAATAAAATTTATACTTTATTTTGCAATATCTGGAAGAGCAATCCCAGACCAATATACAGAAATATACGAAATTCCACTTTTACTTGAATATATCGAATTTTTACCGGAATTTCCTTTAAGTTGTAACATGTTAAAATCCGTTCTTCAACAAAAACTTTTATAGACGCACGACCTTCCAATTCCTTTACAGTCCACGAATCGTCTTACCTAATTTTTGGAAGATTTCTAATTTGTAAGTTTTTTCTTAATAGCCCATTAAACGTTTCTATTTTATTATATTTATATTATATATAAAAAAGTAAATAATAAATATATAATTTTATTTTTTTTCCAAATTGCAGAGGTTTCAGAAGGCGGCTTTAGTATTCACATGTTACCTGGTGGAAAAAAAGTAAAAGATTCTTCTCAATCTTTTAAAAATACTGCAAATTCAAACAATCCATCTACGAGGACTAATGTCAAGCATAATAAAAATAATTACGGCAACATAGCAGCAACACAACCCGTGAACCATCCGCGAATGTTGGAAAAACCGTCTATATATCAGAGAGTGTAAGTTCATTCAATGTTTTTTACGTAAAAGTTCCAAAATTTTTCCACCCTAGATTCCTTCACATACCTTCCCCGCTAATAAATCCCCTTTCTTAACCCTTTGTGGCAGGGGGGAAATACCGTATTCCCACCTTTTTTCATATCATTTTTTGCGATTTCAGAGTAATTTTTATTGGATATTACACAGATTTTTTTTTAATTTCATGCTCGCAGGATGATAGTAAATTGAAAATTTTGTGCAAAGGGTCTAAATTTCTAAAATAATTTGTTAATACTTATAAATAAAGATGAAAAAAAGCTTTTTTGTTGAAAAAATTTATTATTGAAAAAACTGTCCATTATATCCTTATGAAAATAAGTACGTAAGGGTTTTTGGGGTCACTGAATACGAATCTGGGCTCAGATTTTGAAAATTCAGAATGGCGGACACAATATGGCTGCCGCAATTGGTAAATATTTTTGGATTTTATCTGAAAATTGGCATACAGGGGTTTTTGGGGTCAGCAATCACGAATATGAACTCAGATTTTGGACATTTAAAATGGCGGATCCAAGATGGCGCCCGAAGCTTGGAATATTTTTGGATTTTTTTCTGAAAATTAAAGAATATGCCAAACTTTAGCCGCCATTTTGAATTTTCAAAATATGAGTTCAGATTTTTAATCAGCGACCCCAAAAACCCCTATGTGTCAGTTTTTATGAAAACTCATTTCCCTGAAAAATGTATGCCGGAAAGGGTTAATTCCCATCCACCCAGTCTTAAAATGCTGGCTCTTCTCCTACTTTCCTTTTCCTTCCCTCTTCTACTGATGCTCCTACCCTAAAATCCCTACTACGTCGCACAGTGGGGTATCTTGTATGTGTTCCTGCAAAAAATCAACGACTTCACAATTTTCAACCGAATTGAGTTTTTTTTTTAAATTCCCGTGAATAAATTTACTGTCGGAGAGATACGCCACTATTACGGTTGGAATTGTCAGTACGTCAACAAAAAGTCGAACAACGTCGGCAGTCGTCAGCCGATTTTTAGGCTTTGGCACGACATAAACGCAGTTCAAAAAGTTCCGAAAATTGGGAGCACTGGTTCGAAGAAATTTCCTCTACATTTTCTGCGAAAGTTTAAACTTATCTAATCTTGCATTTGGTAGTTCCGTACATGAAAAACAATTTAAATAAAATTGTTTAATAAGAACCAAAATTTGTTTTTTACGATCCCAAGTAATCGCAAAGTTCTCTAAAAAATGTTTGGTTTAGACTTTCAAACTGGCAGGAGCAGCAGTGAGTAGGGAATTCAAGTTTAATGACAGCACGGTTAAACATTTCACAACTCCCAAAATGTGTCAAAGTTTATTCTCAAAATAATAATTTTCCCTAGCGGCCCAGTCCATAAGTATTTTAATATCACGTGACACTCGGTTGGTAACGTCAACATCGATATAACGCTATACCACTTGGTGGACTGCAAAACATTGTTTAGATAGAAGTTTGGCTAAAATTAATTAATTTAGGGCAAAATTAAGTAAAAAATCGTTACATAGTTATAACCTCAATTGCCAGCGACTTATGCCATAATAATTTTTGATAATAATTTATTTTAAGTTGTTTTATGTTTTAAAAGGTTTAAGCATTTAAAAGAGATTTTGTACCATTTTAAGGGGGTTTGAGTGATTTGAAAGAATTTCAATCAGGATGCTGAAAAGTTATTCAACAAGATTTCAGTGAATTTGAAGAGAATTCATGGAAGGAAATTTTTCAAAATATGTCAACAAATTTAGGAAAAATAATAAAAATTCAAATGATTTTAAGAAATTACTACAGGGACTTGGCAGGATTTAAAAGTTGGCTTTTGAGAGATGTTTTAAAAGATTTTGAATGATTGTAAAGAAATGGAAGGGATTTGCAAGAAAAAGTCAGAGAAGTTTAAGGATTTTTAAGAAATCTCACATGATTTTTACTTTTTACTGGCTGTCACATACACAATACAAATTTGACAATTTTATTAGTATTAATAGGTTGGCTCACCGCTCTCCCGGTTTCTCCAATATAGACTTTGCCACAAGAACAAGGGATTTTATATGCTCCTAGATCACTGAGGGGTACGTTTTTGCCTTCAGGCTTATTTAATAGTTGTCCTGTTTTCGCAGGTCGTTTAAATATGGTTTGGATATTGTGTTTGTTGAGAATTCTTCCTATTTGTTCTGTAACACCTTGGATGTAGGGTAAGGTGGTGATCATTTTTTATTCTCTTTCGTAGGTAGTGTTGACTTGCTTTTTTAAATGTGTTTTCTTATTGCTTTATCAATTTGTTTGTTTGTGTAATCGTTCTGTATCAGGATTTTTTCAACGTTTTGTAATTCCTTTTGTAGGTAATCTTTATCTGTTATGGAGACAGCTCTGTATACAAGGGAGTTGATGACCGATTGTGTTTGAGATAGGTGATTGTGGGAGGAGGCATGAGATAGCTGATTGTGGGAGGAGGCATGTAGGTATCTGTTTTTATGCATGGGTGTTCTGTAAACTTTAAGTCCTAATCTGGCAACAGATCTTTTATAAACTAATACGTCCAAAAAAGAAAATTTTTCGTTTTGTTCAATTTCCATGATGAACTGGATGTATTAGGATGTCCATGTCGCCAGATGACAAAAGTGTCATCAACGTAACGGAATCAAAATTTCTGTTTAAGCATGGTTTGGTTAAAGATTTTAGATTATAGATGTTCCATGAAGAATTAAGAACTTAAAAAAGACTCTACGAAAATAACTGTCAGGAAAACAAATCCATTCTTGAAGATTCTGAACTAGACGGACAAATAAATCTAAATTAATATCTACTAATCCCATCTCTCCATGACTTTACGGACATTCAAATATCCACAAAGGTAACATTCTACCCAAACCGATCGCCAACACAATAAACTCACTATCTTACAATCTAGCACGTTTCCTGGCTACAAAACAAAATCCTTTTAAAGGAAACTCAGTCACTCACGTCCAAAACTCATTTGACTTTATTAAACAGATACAACAGATTCACATTCAACCCCAAGACAACATTGTGAGTTTCGACATAGTATCTCTCTTTGCAAGAGTACAAATCTCTGATACAATTGATATTATCAAATCTTCTATAAACTTCCCTTCCGAGCTTCTACATTTTATAGAACACTGTCTCAATAATACTTACTTCTATTTTAATAACACTTTTTAAGAACGGACCGCAGAGGTAGCAGCACCGGGATCCCCAATCTCAACTGTAATAGCCAATATCTTTATGGAACATCTAGAAACTATAATCTACAATTAAGCTAAGCTTAAACCGGAATTTTAGTTCCGTCACGTTAATGACACTTTTGTCATCTGGCGACATGGATGAGTGGAACCAAATAAATTTTCCGATTTCCTCCATTAATTGCATCCTAATATTCAATTCACCATGAAAATAGAAAAAAAAACAAGAATCGCCTTTCTTAGACGTATTATTTTACAAAAAAACTCATAACACATTACGAAATGAGGTTTACAAAATACTCACGCATACAGATACCTCCATGCCTCCTCCCACAATCACCTATCTCAAATACAATCGGTCATCAACTCCTTTGTACACAGAGCTGTCTCCAGAACAGATAAGGATAACTTACAAAAGGAAGTACAAAGCGTTAAAGAAATCCTAATACAGAAAGATAAGACAAACAAACAAATCGATGAAGCGTTAAGAAAATATAATAAAAAAAACAAGCCAACACAACCTACGAAAGAAAGAGAGAGAAAAACGACCACCACCCTACCCTACATACAAGGTCTCACAGAACAAATAGGAAAAATTATCAACACACACAACATCCAAACCATATTTAAACCACATGCGAAAATAGGACAACCACTAAGTAACCGTGAAGACAAAAAGGCACCTCTCAGTGATCCAGGAGTTTATAAAATCCCTTGTTCTTGTGGCAAAATCTATATTGGAAAAATCGAGAGAGCCGTGAATCAACGTATAAAGGAACATGAGAGTAAAGTCAAGCTAAAACATTACACGCAATTAGCACTAGCTGAATATCATATGGAAACAGGACATAACGTTTTATTTTACAAACCAACAGTCATTGCAAAAACACACATTATCTTTCCAAGAAAACATATAAAGTCACTCAAAATCTTAAAACAACCTAATAACATCAATAGGAATAATAGATGTAATATCAATCTGAATTGGCTTTCCGTCCTTCCGGATTTAAGGAAAGAGACTTGATTTGCTAATCAGATTCGACCAGTCCCCACGGTGTGGCGATGTGGCCAATCACAGGCATCATAAAGAGTATACATAAGAACAGCATAACCTGATACATCAGTTTCAGGTTAGCTATGAAGAAGTGAACTGCAATGTTCACAAAACGTTGGCACAATTCGTTGTTTTTACACGACTGGAACCCGAAATATCTCTTTTTATCAAAATGAATCATCATGAAAGCATTAAATATATTATTAAGAATATTATTATTATATTATTTTTAATAGAAAAATTATAATTTTTAACTTGAATTGAAAAACATGGCGCGCATAGAACGCAATTGGTGATTCTATTCTTTAAATGAAATATCGCTTTATTTTCAGATATAACCCAAAGTATCAGCAACATTAGAGAGAATGGCAATTCAACCAAAGGATAATATATATGTTATTAGTAACACTTGAAGTGGCGCAAAGTCAAGTTTGCCAAATGTACTTAAGGCCAAGCCGGAAGCGAGTTTTCAGTGGGCTTTGACGGGCTGTATCTGAACGTAGTAAAACCCGTTTCGGAAGAATACAAGACACACAAGTCAAAAAAAAAAAAAAAAAAAAAAAAACGTTGAAACTTAAGAAAGTGGAAATTTATTTACTGTCTCTGATGTTCAAATGCAGGCATCAAGTTCAGTCGAAATTTCTAGTGATTACTTACTAATATACGTGAATTGATACAATTATGCATTCCTTATTTTTCGAAAACGTATTTGTCACCTCTGACTTTACTTATTTTCAAGCCAGGTAAAGTTGCTTCCGGCTTCTAATGAAGCACATCTGACACATCCAGGTTTACCGCCACATCGGGCTTTGCTAGTAACATACAAATATATATGACGACTTCTGATTTTTCTACAAACTTATCATAACGTATTCGTATTATAAACTGCCATTGTGGTGTAGTGTAAGGTAAAAAAAACTTGAGTAATTTTTTTTTTAAATATTAATATTCACCTAACTAGACTATAGTCGAAATTATGTTTTCTGTACTATGTCGGGTTTTACTGCGATTTTCCTTGTGTGCTAAGAAAAAAAGGTTGTAGGTGAATACTAGTGCAGATATTGGAAAGACGGACGCAACCGCTACGATGTAGAATCAGTAGAATTTTTTCTTTAGGCATAATATGTAAATTAGATGTAATGTACTGTAATGCTACAAATATATAGCACTTAATAAAAATGTATTACTATATCTCAATTTGCGCTTTATTGAAGAAAAAAATTATTTTTTAGTTGCCTATTATTCGAATTGTATTATTTTTACTGTTTAAACAACATGATTAGTCAATGATTGATTTAGATGATTCTAAAATAAATGAACATCTTCATGAACAAAAGAATGGATTAAAAATTTATAAATTAAAATTATATTAGAATCAAACTTAGAATCCTATTTAACGCCCTATAATCAAGTTAATGTATAGAATTCTTCAAAATAAAAAAAAGAACCTAACGACCAAATTTAGACAACCACTATTGAATGCTCCTACTGTAAATTGGAAAAAGCAACATTTTTCCTAGAAGAAAGAAAATCGCAAAAATAAAAAACAGGAAATAAAATGATAAGGCAAGCAACCAACTCATTAATCCTCATTTTCGTTTCTATTTTTTTTACCACAATCAGTTGTTTTTTTTTCTTTTTTTAGGAAAAGATCTTTTTTTAAAAATTATAATAGAAGCTTTTTGTAGTGGTTGTCTAAATTGAGACGCCGGTTTCTCGGTGTTATTTTCAAGAATTCTATACATTAATTTAAAAAGTATAGATTTAGCATTTCCAAACCTAAAAATAGCGTTGTCTATTTCAATTATCCGAGTTAACATTTATCGTCATTTCAAAACTGAATGTCATGCAAAAAATAACAGTTTTTGTAATTTTTAATCATAACTTCTACTGAAAAAATATTTCAATCAGCCAGATCGTTGAATCAACCATTGGTAAGTGCATTGTTGTTAATATAATCATTTTCATTGTAAGTAAATTAAGGTGAAAACGTTTATCATTGTGTAAATAATAATTTGTGTTTTTCCATTTTTGAACAGGAACATGTTATTTGTACAATTCTTTTCGTTCGTATTATTTAAATTTCTTTTTAATTTTAGTAAATAAATCTAAATCTAACTATTATTAATTATGCTTCCATTAAATTAAAAAAAATATATTCACATAAGATACCCGAGCAAAAATGCTTGGACTTGAGTTCGACTTTGTTATGTCTTGAGTTCATCTCCAAGACATCGATGTCTGGCTGCGTCTCAAAAATGAGTCGAGACATAGGCCTTCGTCTTACTTTTATGGCCACGACAGGTAAAACGGCCTTTACTTGTCTTAAGTCGAGCTTTGTCTTGGCTAAGACGACGTTCACTTGACTCAAGACGAGCCTTGTCTTGGCATAGAAATACAACTCAAGAGATAAAAGTATGTCTTCAAGACATAAAAACTTGTCTCCTACACATAAATTGAAGTTTGCTCCGTCTCAAAACTGAGACATGCTCAAGTCGAACTTTTCGACTTCAGCATGTCTTCATTGGGGGCAATTCAAGTCGAACTCAAGTCGAAGCATTTTTATTCGGGTAAATAAAAAACAAATCATTTTTAGTTTGACTGGGAATCTTCACTGGGAATTTTCAACAACGAAAATTTCAACTTTAAAACTTTTGGTCCAAGAATATTTTTTTCCAACAAATAGATGGAATTTTATAAACATTCAAATATTTATCCAAACAGATGAATTCTCAAAAGAATTTATTTTTATTCAAAAAGAGTTAAATTTATTCAAAAAGTCGAACTTGCAACAGAACGTGTATTTAAAAAAATGTTTTTACCAAGAGGGCAAATTTTTAAATGTGAATAGTAAATTTTCAAAAAAGAATTTAAACTGTCAACCAAAAAAGATTTTCAGCATAAAAATAAAAATGATGTACTATAATTGTACTTTGAGGAGGAAAATATTGGTTTATACTTTATTTATTCATCCTCTGGCCAAACTGAATATTAAAATTCTTTTAGAAAATTCCAAGTAAAAAGTAACACTTAAATTATTTTCAAAAATTCCCTCTTTCATGTCGAAGTTATATTTTCCTACTAAATATATTATAATTTATTATTATAGTAAATTCGTTTTCCAAAGTTAGAAGTATTTTAAACGATTTTATAAAATTTAAGAAAGGAATGTAGAAGATTTGATAGTAAAATTTTTGGGTTTTTTGAAAATTACTCAATTTTATCAAAAATTTGAATAAGTTTAAGATTAATTAAATTATTATAATTGAAACTATACTATAATTGCAATTTTTTATCTGTAAAAAATTGTTTAATGATTATTCTATTTAGAAATGTCATTATTTGGAGATATTTAAAGTCGAGAATTTTCTGTTTCAATGAGTTGAAAATGTTTTAAATTCCTTGAAAAATGTTTATGATTTTATTCTTGAGAAATTAATTTTAGGAGAATATTAAAGAATATTACAAAAGATATTGCCGTTCTGGTCCAAAAATTCAAAATTTTAAATAAAAGTTTATTTGTTTGAAAAACCAATTTTCGTTAAAAGTTATACTATTTTCTTGCAAATTCCTGTTTCTTCTGTAAATGTAACTCTCTTTTTTATCAGAATAAAATAATTTTAGTCAAAATATCAAATAATACACTTTTTCTTTAAAACTTGATTCTTTTTGGCCGTAAATCCGAAAATTTGTTTCAAAATTTAGCAAATTTGTTGAAAATTCATATTCTTCGACGAAGACTTATCATTTTAGTTAGCCTTTTTTTAGCAGGAAATCAATCTTTTCAATAAAAAATCAATCTTTTCAATAAAAAAACCATTTTTTCTTTTGAAAATCTAACTGCTTCGTTAACAATAAATTGGTTTGTTCAAAATTGAAATGTTGAGAATAGCGTTTGTCAAGTTGAAAAATTTCAAATTTCATAGAGTACTCTAGGGCCCATTTTAATTGAAAAGAAAAATTCCCTGGCTTTTTCGGGCTGACTAACATTATTTCCGGTTTTCAAAATTAAAAAATTTGAACTCTTTGAGCTGAGAATTTGTCTATTTATTGAAATAAAAACTAAACTAAAAATAAATCATTAATCCATTGATTGAAATACAGTGCACGGACAGGGCCCTTCATCACAAATCAACTTATGAGCCAAATGAAGAGCCAACTTAAATATAAATTAGCTAAACAGGTATAATGGCCGCGATTACTGTTTGAATTGTGCAACAAGTTGTTGAAATCATTCAAACTAGTGTCAAAGAAATGAAAACTATAGTCAAACGTTTTATTTACAGCATTCCCTTCTCTAAATACTTTAAAAAGTGGCGGGTTGGATTTATAGTTTGTGCAATTATGAGATACATGGAAGAGTATTTTTGGTCGAAGAGATTTTATAGGTGCATTTAATTTAATTTTAGAAAGTAATTTGGGATAGTCAATGGTATAATTTAGGGCAAAGTTTCCCGAAGTTTTTGTGCACTTTTCAGGGAGGGGCAAGGTCGCCACCCTACAATTTTTCCCCAATACTGGAACCCAAGAGGGATATTTGACAGCCGGTCATACTGGAGTTTACATGCATCGCGCGAGAGAATTAGAACCGGTTAAGAAAAATTAAAACTGTGTTGAAATGTTAAAAAATTCGATTTGAACTGGTTAAATCAATTTCCCAACGTAAGTTTAAGCAAATGGAAAGAAATTTTTTGAAAATCGGTTAATATCTTCAATGCCAGTTGACAATTCTATTAATTTTGCATCTATTTAAAGATATGCTTAATTACTCGAAATATTAACCGATTTTCAGCAAATTTTTTTCATTTTCTTAAATTTATATCAGGAAAATGATACAGATAATTAAAATTGAATGGATTTCAGTTAACAAAACAGCGTTAAATTTCATGACCGCGTTCGGGCCGGTGAACGTCGGCACTATATTGGGAATCGCTGATTAAGTTGTTGTGCAAAAAATGTCAATCAGAAACGAGGAATCTAGAACAAATTTTAGGGATATTAACTAGTACTAGTTAAAAGTAGAGAACTTTTGGCATGAGTCGGTTTCTTAGTTGGGAAGCATTTCCAGTGACAAAACCTAGAGATCTAAGGGACTTTTTTGGAGCGCCAGAAACCTGATCATCGAAAGATAATGTCTTGTCAAGTGTAACCGAATATCACGCACACGTGTGACTCTGCCTAGCTAACCCCCCCCCCCCCTTCGATGAGATAATTGTACGTAGGAAAGTGTTTTTTCCTAGAAAACGATATCACTACACATTTTTAAATATTACGCTGTATCCCAATTGGGGAGCACTAATCTTGTAACCGACCGCGTCATGTAGATTGATGCAATCTAGATGGGAGTTTATTTTTTCGTATAGTTTGAGGTCATCGGCGAAAAGCAAAAAGAATCAAAATTTAATGAATGTTTAAAATTAAAATTATTTCTTGAAAAAAAGATCCTACTTCATCTTCACTCCATTGGGAATCGAACCACAAAACTTCTGATTTTCGCTCAAGTGGTTTTCCAATTAGGCTATTAATTAAGCTTCCATCTAGTCTTATTAAGACGTTAAGCATTTCCTGTTATTAAAGATTCTTAACTTGATCGATATTGTGTAGATTTTCTGCATTCGTGGTTTGGAAGGTTGATCTACTGTCGGTAAGTTACAATCTCTGATGATATGGCAGATAAATTAAAAAATTTTTAAATAAATTTAATAAATGTACCGATGTCACCAACATAAAGCAGGAACAAGAGAGGTCACAGATGTGAGCCTTGTGGTACACCAGACAAGGCAACATACACTTCAATGTATTCACCATTAATACGCACTGTTTGGAATTTACCATCCAAATATCTAGAAAGCCATAAGAGTAAGTTAGAAGTAATCCCAAGAGCTCTTAGAAAATTTAGTATAGACTGCGTCGAATTGAGAGCCTAATTCAAGTTTCTGTGATAAGTAATGCGTGTAAATACAAAGATTGGTTACAGTAGATTTCTTTCTTATGAAGTCGTGTTGCTTCTTAATAATAGCGTTACTAAAAGTAAGGTAAGCATGGTCAAAACTAATATTCTTTAAACCTTTAGCCGTGGAATTGAGTTTAGTTATCGGTCTGTAGTTTTTAACATCCTTATGGTCACCTGATTCGAAAATGGGAACAACCATAATCTTCTTTCACTCCTGAAGGAATTAACCCTTTGAAACATACAAGTTTAAAATAAGATGTAATTGAGTAATGATCGTGCAATGACACGACTTTAGGAGAGAGGGGGGTACCAGGTGTATACATATGAAACCGGCATTGCCATTTAGCGGCCAGTAGGCACACTTGTAGGCACTGTCGGAACTTACCATTTGTGCTAATTGGCGTATTGTCATCTGTCAACAATATCCAATACC
>NC_046662.1:54156845-54167251 GCF_010883055.1 Belonocnema kinseyi | reverse complement strand
GGCGCATACTTTGAATAAAATATTTGTTATCATTCTCTTGAAATAAATGTGTTTTTTTCTTGAAAAAATACCGGTTTCATATGTATACACCTGGTATAACATCAGGTCCGGGCCCTTTATTCTAATCCAATTAGGAAAGCTTGCACAACATTTTATTCCTACTGATTTTAAAATTGGATAGGTTTATAAGTTCAATCGGGCATCGCTAGAAACCGGTTCTTTATAAACACACTTCAAATTTGCAGAAAAAAACTCAGCTATATTCTCACTAGTGTTCGCGTTTTCGTTGTTTAAAAATATTTTTTTAGGCAAATAATTATCATTCCTGATTGCAGAAATGTAATTCCAAAAAGTTTTAGGATAAGATATAATGGCACTTTCAATATTCGCAAGAAAGGATTCATATCATGTATCCGAAAGCTTCTTACATTGCGTTCGAGGATTTGAAAATTGTTGGTTATCACGTGGATTGCGAGATTGTTTGTAATTGGCGAGAGCAATTTCTTGGCAATAATACAATATTTTAAATTCCTGTTAAACAAAAGCCGGCAATGGGAGGAGTAACCAATAGTTGTGGCTACAAAGTAATTAATTGCAGTAAAAATATAAGTATACAGAGTATCTATACTCTCATCCACAGTCGATGAAGCAAGGAGGTAATCCCATTCCACTTTACTAATAAAGTGACTAATTGACGCAGTGTTTGTTTCCTCAAAATTAAATCGGACAAAACTAGTTATCAAGTGGTGTAAATCATTAGCTACGAAGGTCGCTCTAAGATTAAGTACAAGGAAAGGGCGATAGTTATCTATCATCGACAGTGAATCTATGGCTACATGTGAGGTTTAAAGAATACTGTTGGTAAAGCATAAGTCTACAAATAAATCCCCGTGCATATTGTGGTTGTTGTTCAATTTCGAAAGATTTAGGTGATCAGGGACGTCGGACACAAAAAACAAGATGTCAAGACACAGCTGTGACGAACCAGGTTTCGACATACAGCTGGAACCTTGTTCGGTAGTTGTAAAGTGTGATATGAAGGAAAAGTTGCACGTGCCGGGCGTCTAGCGTGCCTTGGCAGACGGGGATTGATAGTGGTTGGAGAGACACGTAATCCTACTTGCTTGAAGTGAAGTTTGGCGACGTTTTATATATATGCTGTTTCACCTTTATAACAGTTGAAATCCCTTAAAGGTACTACACCGCGAGATGTATTTCTCCCATTTGCAGACGGGAGGAAAGTTCCATCTTTACTTCTGATAACTCCTCCAACTGAGGTATTGCTTCGTCAGGTGTTATCCAAATCGGTTTTATTTGATTGCTTCTTTTGTCCAAGCGTGTAGGCAAGATTATCAATGAACATGCTATTTTAAACTAATCTAGAGAAATTTTTGGAAACTGTTGACATACAGGATTTCTTTGTTAGTGGAGCCATCATCATTACTCTTTTCGAAAAGGCCAAAGATTATGAGAATATTTTTTTGAACAATATCTGCTCTATTTTAGAGAATGATTGACGGCTGAGTGATTTGTTGTCAGTGGATGAGTGTGTGTATCTACAGAATTTATTTTGTTAACCGTACCTTCGGCAGCATTGCCAATTTTTTGAGAAAGATTGTTTAATTTCTCGGAAAGCCAATTCAAGAAAGTTGTGACCATTTTAAGTGCAGACTTCATAGCTACGAAGCCACTTTTCAATATTCGTTCAATGTGCCCAATAGTATTAGGTTCAGAATGTGGTTCGGGCAAAGTCGAAGTGCGAGATCTTGGACGTGAACATTTAGAATAGGACTCATCATCAAGAGGCGTTGCGCGTTAAATAAAACCATGATGGTTATAAGTTGGACATCGAGAGCACAAACCGCAATTACCACAGTGCCTTAAAATCCTAGACAAGTTTTCTCAGCAGGTGTAAGTAGTTTGCTGGGTTCATCCTGAGCAGGCATATTTTAAAGCACAATTATCCAAACGATGTATTATCCACCAGTCAAAAGATAACTTTGAGGTTCAGCTGCAATACACTTGCACAAACTGAAACACTCAGGTGTGATCGCACAACATATTTGCTTAAAAACAATCGATAGTACTAAAAAAAGTACTAAACTTTCACATTAAATTTTCTACATCACGAGAACTACCCTACATTTAATTACATATTTAGTAGCGATTGCAACCGACATGACTTCAGCAGGCGTAAAGCCAAACTCATAGAAAAATTTTGAATTTTTGAATACCCTTCAAAAATGTGAGACAGCCTAGACGTTTTTAAAACTCAGCCTCTTGTTGAAAATTATATAAAACCTTATTAACATTCAAATTATTTTTAAATAGTTACATTACTTTTAACATTTAATTAATTAAAACCAATATTTAGAAAGGGGAAGATTATAATGAGAAACTTTGAAACATTTAAAAATATTCTTCACAATATTTAGATTTATGAAGATTTCGAAACAGGAAGCTTTTTGTAAATTTAGAAAGGTCTCAAGAGAATAAAAAATTGAAAAATATTTTACAAAAATTTGAATAATTGATAAAAATATTTTTTTAAATATCCGAATAATTCTAAGGAAATTTTCTTTTTTAATATAATTTTTTTTTTTAATTGTCAGGAGACCGCATCCATTTCAAATCAGACAGATTCTATACTTGAAGTCGCAGAATACCGCGGGGTAAAATGTATTCTTTTTTAAAGGGAAATACACAATGCGAATCCTTACGATTGAAAAAGAAATTTCCCGAAGTAATGCGTATTTGAAATCTTGGCTTCGATATAACCCTCCGCCGTCCTTTTTACATTCACTACCTCCGCTGTCTGACAGCGTCACCTATGTCCACCTCTCCTCCCCTAATACAGTTCGCGAAAAAAAAATGATTTAAAAACTCTAGTTTATTATTCAAGTCCTCCATTTTATCATTCAATGTTCATTAAAACCCAAATTCTTTCTTCGAAGTTATATACTGTTTAAGCTAACTGAGATATTTATTAATTTATTTTACTATATTTTCTATTAAAATTTTACTCGGGAAAACCCACTTATACACAGTAGACACGAACTAAGTCAAGTGTCTGATGAGATTAGAATGTTATAAGTTAATTCAACTAATTTAATACGATGCTTTAAACCTCCTGCGATGATGTTGTAGGTTTACAATTACGAGCGGACACGAGGGTTGGAGGTGACAACAGTCACCTCTAGATGCTTTCTTAAAGCTACCATCTGCCTCTCGCTATACTTTTGGATCTTGGTTGTCTTTGTTGAATGCAAATTTCGGTTAATCGGACAAGCAATATCGATGATGAAGACTCTTCCACCTTTTTTTCGCATTGCGATGTCAGGTCGATTGGCCCGGATGTTATGATCCGTTTGGACAGTAACATCCCAATTTAAGATGTACTCTTCTATTTCTAAAACGGGCAGTGAAAAGTATCTATAGAAAGGCATCCATTCTTTTAAAAGTCCTAGGTGTAGAGAAAGTAGTGGATGTATAATGCCCGCCACATCATTATGTCTGTGCGGATATTCTCTCTGAGCATTACGCGACAGCCATCAATAATGTGATTGATGGATCTGTTGGTATCTCCACATAATCGGCATTAGTCAACCACGTCTGTAGTTAACACGTGTGCGCGATAATTCCTGGTGCTGACAACCTTGTCCTGAATCGCAAAGACGATCCTTCTATCTCTGGACACATAACACCCTTTCTCAGCTAAATACTGGATGCCTCACTATGCACCTCAATTTCATCTAACGTTTTGAGGTGCCCACCATGGATGGCTTTCTGCCTCCATTGTATTTCTAATTCCTCTATGGTTTCTGCCCTGATATTTAAGGCCCCATCTGAGCAACAATTTAGGGGTGTATAGTCAATATTCGCTTTACAGATGCTACTGTAGAGCTCAACATTTCGTTTGCTGTTAGAATGGCATATGTCTTGATTGCCCTGATTTTGTTTGTCGAGTTGAGAAAAATCCTTATAATCAATATGAGTCTAGTATCGAAGGTAGTCATTATCGTATGCTGAATACCCTTTAATTCAAGAATACCCAGGTATTCATGTGACTGGCCTGCAACCATTGCTACAATGTCATTTTCAAACTCGTTCTCTAACTCTGCGGTCCCTAATTCCCGTCTGATGAAATGCACTGTGCATCATTTATGTACTCCGAGCTACATGTGGATATCATTGGAAAACTGCATTGTGACATCGATCGCTTGCAGCAGTTTCTGTGCTAAAATATTATACAGATTCAGGTCATCCATGTTAAGAAGTTGAGTCCCTTGATAGCCATTCTCATTATCATGACTTCTGAACCCATGAGACATGCTGTCTAGTGTTTTGCTCAATGGATTCAACGCTAAACACACCCACAAAGCGCTGAAGGAGTCGCCTTGAAATATACCCGTCGTAAAGCGTATTGATCTAGTGATCCATGGTTGTCCATGATCAAAATACTTGATTCATGTACCCCAGAGCCTCATGTCATGGCTTAGAAATTTAATCATGCGTGGGCAGATTTTGTCAAGTTTTAAGACTTCGAGCAAATAGTCATGCGACATGGAAGGAAACGCTTACTTGTAGACAATGTATGCCATTCGTAAGTTTCTTTGATGCTTACGAGCTTGTTTCATGGCAACAGCGTCTATTGTGACTGTATTTCTACAGCTTAGCGAGTTTTTACAACATTCTTTTTGTTCAGTTGTCAGAATGTCCTTCTCGTCGCAATGAGAATATACCTTATCTGCAATCATAGCTGTAAGACATTTATAAATTTTTGGAAGACAGGCTATCGGTCGACAGTCAGATGAATTTTGATCGTCTGTTTTTTTGGTAACATATTTGCAGTGTCCTGGAGCATTAAGCCCAGCATCAGATCTGGGTGTTCAATGATCTTCTGAAAACACCTTGCAAACGCAAAATACACACTCGTAAGGTACTTGTGCCAGAAGATGTGCACCATGTCGGGACATGGAACTTTTCAATCAGTTGCCCTTTTTAAAACCGCTGAAACATTGAAAGCTGTGATGTTTGCCAGTTGCATTTTAGGACTATTGCTTGCCCTTGCTTCCTCCAGTTTGAACCACGCCGTGTTCAAATTGCTTCTATTCATTTTTACCCAAACATTCGACTAGTAGTTGGTCATATCTTTCAATTAAGGGACTTCGGTGTCTTGCTGGTTATTTGGCTCTACCTTTAGTTAACGATAGACCCTTCTTTCATCTGTCTGAAAGTTACGATTTTGTTGCCTTTGTGCACTACTTTTCTTGTACCGAAGCATTCTTATAGTAAGAACATCAAGTATCCGTCGTTCGGGATTTATAATCTCATCCAATATTGCTGGTGGTAATGGTTCGATGTTCCGAGGTTGGATGATTTATGTTAAATGCTTAATCAGCTTTCTGGTTCTATTTCCTCTTTTATATTGAGTTTAACCACCCAATTTGCACCTTACCTTGCTGACATCCATATCCAACCTCTAACGCAGTTTCTGTTCGTTCAAATACGGAGGTAAAACCTTGATGTCAAGATATGCTATAAATGCACGTATATTATTTGTGATGTTTATTTTGGGCAGAGAATGTTTTAGTGTTTGTTCTACATATCTAAACTCTTGTAAAGCATGACCAAGATTTTTTTCAAGGTGATGTAATTTTTCTGGAATTTCTTTATCCACATCAACGTTATTAATATCCGGATTTCGTTCTAATAGATCCAAGACATTATGTTCATTATCCCTAGCACTTATGCCTTCAGCCGAAAGCAGTTTGTTTACAGATATTGAGCGTTTTTGATCTGCCAGATTCGGCTCATTTATTTTTGTGGCTAGCTCTGTGTATTTAAGTAAGAAGAGTCTATGATGTTATCTCGTTACACTTTGCCCACGTTTCTCTACTAAAAAAAGGCGCATTACATCTCTGTTCATATAGTATGTCCATTTTCGTCGCTCTTGTGGTTGCTGAACTTCAGCTTCTGCCTCTGGTTGTATATGGCTATCCACCTCTGGAGGATGTGGTTGTGTGAGATCATTAATAGGTTGAGGAAGAACATCAATTGCTCCTGCTTGACCATTTGACGCGGCTTCCTCTAACTGATGTTCATTGCCGTCCTTTTTCCACGCCAAATTAACCTGTTGTTCAATTTCGATAGCTCGGTCTTCTGTTACTTGTAGATTAGTCCTGCTGTCCTTCATCTTAGCCATAAGATCTCTTGGTGCAACCATCCAAACTCCTTTAAGCTCCTGAACAGCTTTTTTTACTTCCTATCCAGTACATTTGGTTTAGATTTTCTTCCTCTCTCGTCTTCAAATTCCCTTTCTTCTCCGTCTTATATTCTTGCATTGAAATACGCAACTGTTATAAGCATAATCTCTTCTTTATTTTTTTCAATTATTCCTTTCATCTTCTCTGTTTTCTTCTGCATATCACCTTTAACATAAACCCCCACTACCTTCCACTTCTTCTCTTCTCTTTACATTTTGCACGTGCCATTTGTAACCTCTTGCTAACTTTACCTTACTATCCTTACTTTTTAATCCTGCCATATTCCAGTAACATATGTTCCATTCTTCTCTATTTTGGTTTCTCGTACCATTCTCTCCCCTATTCGCTCTTTCATTGCTACACTTCTCAATTCCTCTATCTCTACCTTTGCATCAATCCTTTTTAGTACTTTTTCCACTTCTTTCTGCAGCTCCTTCCGCTTAAATCTTACAAATGGTTGGTTAACGAACTTAACCTTTATTTTAAGACACTGAAATAGTATACTGAAGGCTAATCCAATCTGTCAATTTTTTAGAAAGTTATCGTGCTAACAAACTAAAAATCTACAGAAACACAGTCAAACATACAAACACACACACAGCCACACCCAGTTGGGCATATAGAAACATACATCAAAACCTGTTTTTCGGATTCATGCTGTTTTAAAACGTGGACATTTGGCAAAAACGGGGGGTGAGGGGGGTGAAAAATTTTACACAAATCTAATACCTTCTCTCGATGAGAATGTAAAAAAAAAATCCAACTTATTATTTATAAATCAAATAGTTGTTTTTTTAAGTAGAAATAATGAAATTTCAGTTTAAAAGCTGTAATTCACCTCAATGATGAATTTTTAGCTAGAATAATAAATCGCATAAAAACCAATTTTCAAATTTAAAATAAGAATTTTTTTCTTGATAAAAAGATCCTTCTCTTTCGCTCCACTGAAAATCGAACCACAGAAGTTCTGATTTCCGGTCAGGTGCTTTTCAATTAGGCCATTAGAAAGTTGATAATAAGAAACTTAATTCAAAAAAATAACGACAATTTTTAGCTAGGTGTTAATGGTACAAGTAATGATTTATAATGAATATGTAATATCATCAGAGAATGACACTTTACCGACAGTACATAACCCTTGAAATTATGGAGGCAGAAAATACACAGTATGAATCAGGAGTTCTGTGGTTCGATTCCAGTGAAGCGAAAAAGAAGGATCTTTTTTTTCAAAAAAAAAGTTTTAATTTTTAATTTAAAAAAGGCGTTTTTCATGTAGCCTGATTGAGACGTTAAGCATTTTCTGTTATTAAACATACTTAACTCGATCGATATTGTGGATTAACTGCCTCCATGGTTTCGAGGGTTATCTACCCTAGTAAATAAGCGTAGCCAAATCCAAAGTTAAATTTGCATTTATGAATTTTTTCAGTTCACGAAAATGGGCTGTGCAAAATCTATCATTAGCATACTTGTGCTACTGGCAATAATCGATGGTATTCACGAAAATGATGAATCAGCTGAATAGCATGCAATTTCTCACATGATTTTTAAAGAGAGAGAGAGAGAACGAGAGAAAGAAAGTGAAAAAAAAGAACGGAATTACAAGTTACAGTCTATGAAAATTCAATAAGCATTTTAAAAAAGGATTATAATTTTTATCACATAATATAATGTTTTTTGTTTTGATTAATGCACAGTTTTTGAAATCAGTCAGAAAATCGCAAACAACTGAAATTATATTATTTGCATATCATAACGTTATTTTTCAAGTTCAAATTTATTTATGTAAAATAGTAGCATGCAACAAGTGTTTTAATTTATACTTGAGATGACCACAAGTAACTCTATACTATTTACTTTTACTAGGTACCTTTAGTATGAATGAAAAAGATAACATTTTTTTATGGTAGCGAATAGAAAATTTTAATCTTTTTGTGTTATCTAGATTCAATGAATGTTAAAAAATATTTATAAAAAATAATTAAGAGGCAGCCAAGGATGAGAGCTTTGGCCGATGCGAACGGTAAAACAAAACCAACGGCTGATCATAAGACCAAAGACGAATGCATCAACTTGCCATAAAGATAGGCTGGGCAAGACAGTACGCGTCCCGCATTCAGTGAGCGGAGAGAGAGGTGGGTCAGAGAAAATCAACAGTTTATCTCTGACCCATCTCGACTCTTCCAAGGCTCTCCAGTTACTGTCGAACACCCACCCAAACCAGAGGAGGTCGAAGTCATTTTGGAGAGAAGTCTACGAAGTTCAACATAGATTAGACGAAGACTCAGAAAATATAAATAGCTTCAAGGAGCTATGTGTTGCCCCCATAACACCTGATAAAGAATACCCACCCATCACTACAGAGGAGGTGAAATAAGTATTAAGAGGGATGAAGAACCATTCCGCACCGGGACCAGATTGTATCAAAACCTTCTGGTGGAAGAAGTTTTCTTCAACCCATCAGCATTTGGCCCGTATTTTCACCTCATATTTGAAGTCGGAAGAGCGGATTCAAGAGTGGTTGGTGTAAGGGCGCACAATACTTCTGCCGAAAATAGGCAACTTAGCTGACCCGAAGAATTACAGGCCAATAACTTGTCTGAACACGCTTTATAAGATATTCACAGCTATCCTAAATGATAGGATTGTTCGGGCAATTGAACCTGTGTGGCAAGAAATGTATGAACGACGAGGCTAAAAGAAAGGCGTAGCTGGATGTCGGGAGAACCTGCTAATCGATATATGTGTCTGCAAAGATGCAGCATTCTACCAGAGTGACCTATCGATGGCCTGGATTAATTATCGGAAAACTTTCGATTCGACATCCCATAGACTTATCATCTGTCTTTTGGAAATCTTAAAGGTTCATCCGCAAATAGTTGGGTGCATAGAGAGATTGATGCCGCTTTGGAAAACCAGATTTACTATCTCATCTGGAAAAAATCGTGTGACAACTAACAAGGTCACCTTTGAAAGAGGTGTCTTTCAAGGCGACACCATGAGTTCACTCCTCTTTTGCCTTACATTATTGCCACTATCTCTAGCACTTCGCGATTCCGACGGGTACATGTGTGGCAAACCTGCAGATCGAAAGTACAAGGTCACTTACGTATCTTGTTGGACGCTCTTAAGATCTATGCTGAAAACAGAGAACAACTGCATCTAGCTATGGCGATTGTCGAACGATATACTAAGGAAATTGGAATAGAATTTGGGTCAGATAAATGCACCAAGGTTTATTTGAAGCGAGAAAAACTTACTGGCATCCCTGAAGATCCTGAGCACGTTGATAGAAGCGCTATACGACACCTTTGCGCTGGAGAGACTTATACATACCTGGGCGTGCCAGAGTCGTATTTAGGATGTGAAATCTATAAAGGATACTCTCCGAAGCAGATACAAACGTCCCATCCGACAGATTTGGTCTTCCGAACTGTCGGCGAGGAACAAAGTATCTGCAACGAACATGCTTGCCGTCCCGGTACTACTCTATTCATTTGAAGTAGTTTCATGGACGAAGAATGAGCTCATATCTTTGAATATCGGGACAAAAAAGGTTATGCACATGAACAAAAGCATGCATCGTAAAGGAGCGTTTCTGTACGAAGCAGCGGAGGAGCCTGCTGAAACACTCGGACTTGACTTCAGTATTAGGGGTGAGCCAAATGCATCAAATCTTATCTATCTCGAGTACTCACTCCTGAAAGCCTGGATTAAGAAAGCACAAGAGAAAAACTTTCGTGAACAGCTCCTCGATTATAGGATGGACGGTATCTCCCACAGAAATATGAAGGATCAGTCAATGTCTTGTGAGCTAACGTTTGCTTTCCTTAAATCGCCCGGATTGAAGTCTGGTACGGAGAGTTTCATTTTTGCATGCTAAGACAGTGTCATTTCCACCTTAACATACCGTCGCCACATTTTGAGCCAAGACATTCCCGATGATAGCTGCAGGGCGTCCCATGCACACCCCGAGCATTTAGCTCACATACTACGAGGGTAGTTCAATAAGTCCTTAGAATGAAGTATAAAAAGAAATTTTTTTGGGTAAATTTTTTTTTATTTTTCAACATAATCTCCTTGGAGCTCTATACACTTGGTCAATCGCTTTTCAAGTATTTTTAATCCTTCAGAAAAGTG
>NC_046662.1:54148628-54156745 GCF_010883055.1 Belonocnema kinseyi | reverse complement strand
CAGCTAACTCACGCACTTTTAATCTTCTATCCTTCAACACCATATCGTGGATATTATTGATGATTTCGGGAGTACTTGCTTCTACGGGCCTTCCTGAACGTGTTTCGTCACTTATTGATGTACGACCACGCTTAAATTCATTTACCTAGTTATAAACCGTTGCGAAGGCAGGGGCAGATGTGCCATGAACTGAGTCCAATTCATTTTTTATCTCATATGGAGTTAAACCCTTTAAATGAAAATGTTTTATTACCACTCTGAACTCGTTTTTTTTTCCATTTTTCTTAACGGACAATTTTTTTTTCAATTGGTTATAAGAACACGTAAACTCAGAAGATGCGGACTGTGACTGCACCATATATCTAGTCGGGAGTGGTGCTGACTGAAAACAGATGATTTGGAGCGATTCGCGCGCCATCTGTTGGTCATTCTAAGGACTTATTGAACTACCCTCGTATCTAGTTGTCCAACTAGTTCACTCGAGGCCTGTCATGGTTCTTCTTGACTTCGAGAAGCGAAACATGTTCGTTATCGAATTTTCGGCACCAGCTGACAAAAACATCATAGCCAAGGAGAATGAAAAGAAAGAGAGGCATCGAGACCTTATAAGGGAGTTGCAACGGTGCACGAGGCTATTTCTGGATCGTCGTATTGGTTCCTTTACAGACTGTAACCACGTATCTCACGGTTGTGAGACGTGTTTGTGGCTGAGATTTTACCGCGATTTCGCTGGAAGCGGGTGCAATTTTCCAGATTAGCACCCGCTCCCGGCGAAATCCTGCGGTTGTCCTTATGACAAATTTTTAATTATATATATATATATATTACGAAGGGCTTTCGAACCCAGAAAAGAAAACTTCACGAATATCCTGGGTTTTCCTAGATCCTCGGAACAATAAAATATTTAAAACACAAAAAATTTGTTGAGGAAATGATTATTTTGACGAAGAATATGAATTTTGCGAAAGATAGAAATCAGCGTTCAAATGCTTTCGTCTGCTACCTGCTTATTTCTATCATTCGTCAAATTCATATCTGTCGTGAAAATAATCATTTCCTCAACAATTTTTTTTATTTTTAAAACATTTTATTGATCCGAGGATCTCGCAAAACCCCGGATATTCATAAAGTTAAAGTTCAAGTTAAATTTATTATAACCAAACCTTAAACTTGTTCACCTCATAAATGGAAAGAAATGTTATTTCTAAAATAAATGATAAATTGTTTGTTATAACATGTATAGGATTATATAAATTACAATTTACTGAATACGAGTGAATAATATTAATTTTTATTATTATCTAATTTAGAGAGAATTAAAAAAAAATATTACATGGAATACTGTCAGTAAATACCAATGTTAACACATTACCAATGTTAACATTTTTTATGCATCTTTTGTTGCAAACGTAAAAATGAGTCAATTATTTTATTATAAGAAGAAACTTTTGTTCTAATGGCTTCATTCAAATTTAAATAATATTTCCGAAAGAAAAACTTCACAAACGCATGAAAAAATTTACTTCAAAACTTGACACTTAAAATACTTCCAAGATTTTTGCTATTTACAATTAGTAACTAAAAAAAATTGTTGGTTCAAAGTTCAACTACTGAGTCGAAAATGCAACTTAATTTTACGAACTTCACTGTTTTGATTCATTACTCATCAATTTAGATTAAACTTTTTTGTTTCAAAATTTTGCTATTTTGTTACATTTATTTGTAATCATTATTTTTAATTAAAAATTTAACTTTTTGTGGAAAATGCCTTTATTTTGTTAAAGCTTTGTCTTTGTCTTTCTGGAAAATGGAAAAATTTTTTAAGCGATGTTGAGGGGAAAAAATTAAAACTTTTAGTCAAAAATAGCTACTTAACGAACTAATTTTTACAGGCTTGAGAAAAGACAAATTCTTAGCAAAGTATATATATCTCTCTCTCTCTTCAGTTAAAAACTTATCCATTTTAAAGCAACATTTTTATTTTGAAAAATTTTCTTTCATGCTAAATGTTTAATTTTAACAAAATAGTCTATTTTTCAACCGAACAGATTAATGTTTTAGCAAAATGATAAATCTTCCAAAAAAAGTTATCTTTAACCAAATAATGGAATTTTTAATTAAAAGTGCTCATTTTGAGTTAGGAAAATTGACATAATACCAGAAAAGACGAAGTTTGACTAACAACAAAAAACAACCAAGCGAAAGATATTTGGACTGAATTTAAGGACTGATAAATAAAACCTCGACAAGAAAGAATCCGTTTCATATTCCTGTTTACGACTCATGATAAGCAAACCTTAAATAAAGACAAGGTAAATGCAAACTTCTCAAATTTTGTTTCGTTTGTTGAAAATTAATTTTTTAACTGAAAATTCATACAAAAAAATTAATAGACAAGAGTAGCTCACCCTGAAAAGATTTATAAATTTTTTGCTAATTATTCTTTAAGGGAATTCGTAGTTTTTGTTTCAATTGTCTTGAAAATATTTTTCTTCGTATATTCAATATTTAAAGAAAAAATTATAAAAGATTTTCTTATAAACACTATCATGCGGGCTTAACTATTTCTGAGGCAGGGAGAATTTTCTTCTTAAAAATGTAATTTCGGAATACTTCTCGTAAACGATTAAAGTTATTGCAAAAGAACAACAAACATTTTTTCTTATTTCTTCCTCCGACTTTTAAACTTTATCTGAACATTTCCTTGTAACTGTAATTAATTAAAAGAAAAAGTAGAATTTTCGATTGCAAGCAGGAAAAATTCTTCTGGTTACAAACGTTATTTAGCAAGCATAAAACTTCTAACATTTTTTCAGTATCAAGGTACAAATGCAATCAAAAACAAAATTATCAAAAAATTTAAAGTTGGATTTAAACAAAAAAAATAGATTTTTAATTTTTTTAGAAAAACAGCTGCTATTTTATTAAATTCAAACCTTTCTTTAATTTTCCAGCGGATTATAAATAAAGACGATGCACGCGATCAGAATCAGAAAGAAAATAATAAACATTAATTAGCACAAACAGTTGATTTTTGTACGTTTTAATAATTATAATTTAAAACAAATAAGTTAATCTAGAAGATTTAAATTGAATTCTCAACCAAAAAAAAGATTTAATATTTAATAAAGAAAAATCTAGTCATGTATACAAAATAATTATATTTTCTGTCTAAAAATATAGACAGTTTTAAATCAATTTAATTGAAAAATGCGTAAAATTTAAATTATAGTCTAAAAGAATGTTTTCCGGAAGACTTTAAGGTCTATCAAATAGAACGTTGATAAGAAAGATTAGGTTTCATACGCGTGTTTCCTTTCAGTGATCAGCCCACTTTAAATGGAGACAAGGTAACTTCCTCAAAAACTTAAGTGCATAAATATTTCAAACTCAGTACCTCGACATCATAACAGAAATAAGTAAATGATAACTATTTTTCTAAAATTAAAAAGATTTTTATTATTTCTCTAGTCTTACTTTATCTGGATGAGTATAAGTGGTGAAATTAAATTATTCAATAAATTTTTTTTAAATTGTTAGCTACATTTAAAAATTGACCTATTTGGTAAGAAATTATTCAGAATGTCTACCCTGCCTGGAAAACCTGGAGAATGTGGAATTGGCAGAGAATTTTTTCGCAAGCGTGTTTATTTTTTATTTAGATATCAATATGAAAGTGAACAAAATTGATTCTTTATCTTTAAGAATAGCTTTTCATTGCAGTAATTAAATATTTTGTTGATTTTTTTTATTGATTCCCGCTCACGGATGAACAACTATTTATAACGCGCTCCTGATTGGTCCAGCTTAGATATTTTATAACTCTAAAGCTAAGACTTTAAGAGATTTTTCGTAGAACAGTTTTTGATTATTTTTTTTAGTACAGTCATGTTAGTCTGAACACTTTAGTCTGGGACAGCCTATATATATTTTTATTTTTTATTTTTAGGAATCTGAGGAGGCGGTTGCAATCCATCTACATCTGGATTTAAATTGACCTGTGTAGGAACTTCAGAAGTTCATTGTAAAAATGTTGGAAATGCTAAAAATTCAAACAATCAATCGAAAGACACTAGTGACACATATAGAATGAAGTCCATGCTGGCAGCAGTGAAACCATCCGCGAATGATTCGGAACTGTACGAAAAACAGAACTTTTATCAGAGAGCGTAAGTTTTTTTTTCATTTTTTGCGTAAAAGTTTTATACTATTTTGAAGCTGAGGTTTTCTTCCGACACTACTGGAATAAACCCACCACTCATCCCTAACTTCTCCACCTCTACATTCCTTATCATTTCTGAACTCTCTTATTGATGCTTCCACCCTAAGATCTCCACTATGCCCTTCTCGGGCTTTCGACCCGCATTTCCTTCACATGATTTCCCGAATAGTTAAGGACACACTACGTACAGTCTTGAGGCTAAAATGTGAACGAGTTTTAGTGACTTCTATGTCCCCTAGGTGGCGTCTGTGTTGATGCTTGTGTGGTAGAAGGGGAAGATCAGGAATATAGGAACATGGCGGACATGTAAATAACGAGTTAGTGATTATATTAATCACGTCTCCAAATTATTTACATTTTCTGTTTGATACAAATCTACATTATTTTTATTTTCAAATTGAATAAGAGACCGATCTGTTCGAAGTGATACTCAAGGGCTGCACCTAATTTCTCTGTTTAAATATTTGTTTCATTTAGAATCATGGGAAGAATAATTTGCAAAAGCAAACCATTTCATGCAATATCAAGAATTCTCAATAAATTTTTTATCATGTTTTTTTATATTGCATAAAATAGTTTGCTTACGTAAATTATTCTTCCTCGAAATCTAAATAAAAAAAATATATTATAATTTGCATAGTATGGTTGGAGGAGCGAGGCGAAGGGGTTGCCGGATTAGAGCTGTAGTTTGTTCTATCTTCGATAGATGGTGCCGCTCCGTTACTTTAATAAGTTCATATTCTTTAACATGAGACTGTACGCAGTGTCGTTAAGGACATGTGATACTTCGTCGTATGGCCAGTCGGGTGATGTTTCCCCGGCTTTTTTTTTAACAAAAGAGTAAATTTTCGCAAACTGAATTCGCAGGTGCTATACAATATAATAACGGACATCCCTGGACTCTATTTTGAAGGATAATAACCAAAAAAATGTTATTTTGCAAAATAAAATTGTTATGAATGCGAATTATTTTTAGGATAGCGTCGTTTTTCAGCTCTCTCTCTCTCTCGTTCCGGTAATGTAGTTCTCTATCATACCGATGCTGGCGGTAAGCACTCTAGAATCGTCTTGGGAGAGAATTGTAACACACATAACCTAGAAATATTCACACACGTTTTTAGTAAAATCAAAAATTTTTGGAATTAACCCATAGAAAAGTGTGCAGGAACGTCTGTTAGCATGTTCTCTATCATTTCCAATTTTTTTAAACAAAATATTTATTATTCTAGAAAAAAGGCCAGGGGAACCTAAAACTGGTAAAATCGATAATTTTTTAAGTATCCCAAAAAAATGAAATGGTTAATTTTTTAGTTAAACAAAATTAATTTTCAGCGAAAATAATTTTATCCCAAAATGATGAATTTTCATCCAAAATATTTAATTTCTAACAAAAAAGTCCATTTTTTAACTAAAGAAGTACAATTTAGGTTTTGAGCCAAAGCTGAAATAGTAAATTTTCTGTAAAAAAAATTAATTTTTAGCGGACAATAACGAATTTTCAACAAAATAGTTCGATTTTAATCTAAAAACTATTTTTAAAAAATTAACATTTTCTACTAGGATAATAAATCTTCAAGCCAAAAGATAAATTTTTTCTAAGAAAAATAAAACAAATTTTCAATGAAAACGATTTTTTCTCTACTAAATACATAAATTTGTAAGCAAATAATCGAATTTTCTAATTAAAAAATTATTACTGTCAAACCAAAAATTGAATATATTGATTTTCAGTTATGGAAATATTATTTTTAACCAACAAATGAGTTTCCAATCAAGAAACATGAAATAGTTAAGTTTTCATTCAAAAAATGTTTAAAAACAAACAAGTCAAATTTCCAACAAAATAAATCAATTTTTGAACAAAGAAATACATTTTTAACAACAATGTCGTATCTTTCATTCAAGAAAATGAATTTCCAACTACGAACGTTAATAATTTCTTACAAAAAAAGTTAATTTTCGACAAAATATATAAATTTTAACCAAATGGTTGAGATTTTTAACGACAATATATTACTTTTTAACCAAATGTCGAATCATTAAATTAACATTTAAAAAAAATTAATCTTTAATCAAAGAAGCTACGAGTTTTCAACAAAATATTGTAACCAAGAAGATTAATGTTTTGACCAAAAACACTTATTTTAATAATATACATGAACACTCAACCAAGAAAGATAAATTTTGTACTAACGAATTTTGTGTCAACGAAATAAATCCATTTTAAATTTATAAGGTAAATTTACATCCAAATTCTTGAACTTTAAACTAGAGAAGGTCCATTTTTTACCCGAAATAGTTATATTTTCTACATGAATAGTTACAATTTCATTTAAAACATTTATTTTTCACAAAATAGTTACATCTTTCAAAACGTATTAATTTTCCATTAAAATGGTGAACCTTTCAACATTCAAATTAATTTGTAGCAAAATATTTTTCTTTTACTCGCAAGTAGTTAAATTTTTAGGAATAAAAAGCAAATTCTCAACGAAAAATGTAATAATAATTTATATTATAATTCAGAAATATTTTCTTTATGAAATAATACTTTACGTACTTTAAAAAGTAGTTGAAGCGATTTCTTTTTTTAAATTCTTAAGGAAGGAACTTTTAAATTGTGACGAATTTTGACTTGAAACAGAGATTTTGAAAACTCTTCTCTTTTAAATTCTACTTTTTAATCCTTCTAAAAAATCGTGGTCTATGTCAAAAATACCCTGTCCGAAAGGAAATTTTATATCTTTATTGAAAATCTTTCTTCTGAAATAAAAACGGTAATTATTTTCACTCGTCGGCCCTGCTACAGTAGATGAAGTAATCATTACTTTTCTAAATTTACCAGAAAAACTAAAAATAATGAAAACTTGAATTCTGTTACGCTCAGTTGTAAATTACCTATTTATATTTCGATTCCCTGTTATTTTCTCTGTTATTTCTCAGCATTCCCCGATTTTCCGCTCAAGTCGCCATGCTGATTATTAATTAATTATATATAAATATATATTATTCAGAGAGCGAAAATGTCTAGATGAATTAATAAAAAAGTATATTAAAAGGGTAATTAATAATGTTTAAATATTATTATCACTATTATTATAATTTAAATAATATTATAAAAGAATATTTCATATTTTCAAAAATTACAATTGTTCATAAAATTAATTTATTGCAATAAAAAAAAACAATATAAAAATATGAATACAATTCAAAGCGTTTTCCAAATACTAATCTTTATATTCAATTTACTTAAATAAGAACTACCACATACCGATACGCGTGTGACGCATAGGGCTCTTTATTATAATAACCCTTAAATAACACACCTTGAAAAAATAGAGTAGCTGACACTTGGGGTCTCATGGACCCAAACGTTTCTAAACTCTTGTAAAAAGTTTAATTTTGGATATTTTTGTTTAGATTTTTTTTTGTATTCTTTAGCGTCTCTTGTAAAGAATCCATCGGTATAGTAACTTAAATTTTATTTTTAACACTTTGAAAAACTATGAAAAATTAATGGAATTTACGAATTTTTATATTTGTTGAAAAATGGTCTGGGGTCCAATGGACCCCTAGTGTCATTTAAGGGTAAAAAATAATTTTTCTACCTAAATTGAAAAACTTAGCGCGCATGGGACGCAATTAATCATTCTATTGTTTAATTTAAATATCGCTTAATTTTCAGACATGGCCCAAAGTCTTCCAATGGTTAACAACAATGGCAAGCGAACCCCAGGATAATATATATGTTACCAGGATGGCTTGAAGTGTCGCAAAGCTAAGTTTGCCAAATGTTATTTAAGCAAAATCGGAAGCTAATTTGTTTCTGGCTTCGTCTACAGCACATCTGGCAAATCTAGGTTTTCCGCCAAATTGCGCTGAACTGGTAAGATAT
>NC_046662.1:54115056-54148528 GCF_010883055.1 Belonocnema kinseyi | reverse complement strand
TTCTCGATTATTATTAGAACTACTTTATATGTGATAATGGACTGAAAGAAGTGATAAGAAGTTCATTCATATCATTGTTATAGATACTTTTATGAAAAAAACTAGGTAAGGCAAAATTGAACATTTCAATCGAAGAAAAAAATTCCCGGTTTTTTCCGTTTCGCGAACATTCATCCCGGTCAATGAAATTTTAAAAATCGAACTCTATTCTATACATTTTTCCATTTAAATTATAAAAAAATAAGCAACAAATTAGAAGATTTAGGCTTTCTTTATCTTCCATTCCTCTCCTACATCCTTCCCATGCATGCTCTCATGTTTCTTCCTCCCATTCACATATTCTACACTTTCTGTTGTCTTCTTTTTCCCAATACACCCCCTTCCTCTCGTTTCCAAATCTAAATCTGGCTATTCTGGTCGACCTTCTCTCTTTCCATCCCTTTTTCAAATACTTTGGTACTCCTTCCTTTCTTATCATCGTACACCATTTATTGCATTTTGATTTCTCAACCGTCCCCCATCTTTCTATTAATTGTCTTTCCCTCTTCTTTTTTTCCAATTCTTCATAGTTTACTCCAGTCCCGTCTTCTATTTCTTCAGCTCCTTTCATCTTCCTATCTCGTTAATTCGATTTCCCTCCCTCTCCTCTCTTCTGCCACCGTCAAAAGCTTTCTCGCCAACTCTCCTTTCTTTCCTTAATTCCCATCCCCATATCACTGCTTTATAACCTGATACCGGCCACCCGCTATCCGTTCTTCATCCTCTTGCATCAACACTATGTCGTTTACGTATGACAGTGTACATATCATTTTCTTCCCTATCGTAACTCCTCCCCAGACTTTTCTCTTTATTCCTTCCTCCAATTCTGATATTAACATATTAAATAAAAGTGGGTTCAGAGGATATCCGTACCTCACTCCTTTCACCTACCAGAAACGCCGCCGTGAAATCCACAAACATTGCTATCATTGCCCCTTTTTCCCTTTTAATCGTCTTATATACTAGATAGATCAGAACATATATGTTATATATTACCCCTATTTCTTTTATAAACCCTGTCTGATTCGGTGCCTCGATCTTTATTTCTTGAACTTCCATCTATACATATTTCCCTCCCTTTCTAACTTTTCTCTCTACTCCTCCTAGCAAATCCAAAAAATATTTTTTCCATTCTACCAGATCAATATATTGGCTTACTCTCTTTCTTATTTATCTTTCTCTATTTGCTAACTTCCATACCCATTCTTGCGTCATAGCCTCATCATCCTCTTCTTTTAACCGTTTAGTCTCTTCCACTTTTTTTTGATCAAACAACTTAGTATACTGTTTCTATTTTTCCCTATATTTCCAGTCCTCATCCAATCCACCTCTACCCCCCCCCCTTCTAACTTCAATTTTGTTTGTGCACTCTTATCCTCTTTTTATTTCACCTATAATTTTTTCCATCTCCTCGTCCACATTTCCCACTCTAATTATAATATTTCTGACCTTCTCTCTTAACTGGTATTTTTCTTCCCTTGACCAATCTCCTTTTCTTACACTTTTTACCTTTGCCTGTATAACGATTTTTATGTTTCGTCGAAATATTGTTGAGATAAACTTGAAGAGTTTAATTACCTGTTCAAAATTAGTGTATGTACACTGTCCATATATTTAAATAGATGATCAACAAAATATGTAATAAATTAAGAAGGCGATTTATGACACGCTAAAACTCATTCACACAATCATTCTGCAAACATTTAAAATACATTTGTGTGAGACACATAAATTAAAGTATTCCAATATTAATAAAAAAAAATTTAGCAGCTCGATTAAAATCTATTTATGTGCAAAATAACAAGAATCTAATATGAAATCCCGATAGAAAATAGAACAAGAAAGTCATATTAAATTATGAACTTGAAGGTCAATTTCAATTTGCATATTAGATTAATATCCATAATGATGGCGATAAAGAACGAAGCCTTCATTTAAACTCACATGAACGCTAGGAAAGATCACAGATTCACACAAAAATTAACATCTATTAGGAACGCATGCCGACGTCGTCTGATAATGATTCGAATCTATTCGAGTAATTGTCCCTTTCGTTCGAAAAAGCATTTCTACCAATTCGCAAACTTGTCGCTAGTTAGCGTTGACCGTTCGCATATTTCAATCATTGGTCGAGTGATAACAAATATTTCAACGCAACCAATGAAAGTCTGATGCTTAAATTTAACAAAATAATTACTTAAGAATCGTCGGCTTTAAGACGCGGGAATACTTCAAATTTGAATATGTGGGTCGTCTCACCTCCCTTTTATTCATATTTTTATTACGTTTTGGTCCATCTAATGTCACTATTAAGGTAAAGTAATCTGAATCAATATAATCACCTATCTCTAGTTTCTTGACCTTCTTACTTACCTCATAATCCCCTATCACATAATTAGTTTCCGTTCTTCTTCCACGTCCTGAGCGTGTATATTTCCCTTCGCATCTCCTCCTATATTTCCGTTTAAGATAAACCATCCCAACTCCTCCAAGCTCATCAACAACTCTTTTCTCTTCCAATTCAGTACCTTAGTTTTGGATTTTCTTCCTCTCTCTCTTCTCCCCATTCCCCTCCCCCTCTGTCTCCTGATCTCGCATTAAAATCCTTACATATTACAAGCTTAATGTCTTCTTTATTTAATTTAATAATTTCTTCAATCTCCGCTGCTTTCTCCTCCATATCACCGTTCAGATTAACCCCCACTACCTTCCACTTCTCTTCTCCCATCCTTCCTTCTTCCACTATTAATCCTTTTTTTTGTTCATCTATCTCCCGTTTCCTTCTCCCTTAGTTTTCGTACACCTCATTTCTCACTATCTCTTTCCATTCTTCATCCCAATCCCACCATACTGCGTCTATCTGTACTCTCGAATACTTAAGCCATGTTCTTCTTTCCTATTTTCTTTCCTCTTACGCGATTTTCCTCAACTTATCCTGCATCTTCCTTTCTCGCCATGTTAAATCATCCTCTATTCTTTATGAGCTTCCAAATAACATCCTATTCTTTGTCGTCACTTTCCTCTTATGTTCCCATTTCTTTATTCTCACCAGTACCAATCTCTCTTCTATTCACTCTTCCATTCTTACACTTCTCACTTCCTCGATCTCTACCTTCGCATGAATCCTTTTTAGTACTTCTTCTACTCATTTCCTTAGCTCCTTCTCCTCTAATCTTATACCCTTTATCACTATGTTTCTTTTTCTTTCTTTCTCGCCCCCATTAAAATTCCGATTCGAGCTTTCTAGTTCATTTATTCTACCTTTCATCTCTTTTAACTTTTTATTATTATCCACCTGCGTCTCTAGTTTTTGTTCCAATGTCTAGATCCTCTTCTCTAACTGTTCCCTGACCTCTTTTTATTTCTTAAATTCTTTCCTAATTTCAGCTATTTCCCGCTTAATTTCCTTCTCTAATTCCCCGCCCCTTTTCTTCTGCTTTTTTTAATAAATCTACATCACTTTTATCATCACTTTGTGAATTTCAATCAGTCTTTCCTCTTTTAACGGATCTCTAGTTTCAGCTCAGCTTTCTTCAGCCTCCTCACTATTATCAACCTTCTATACTGAATTCTTCTTTTCCAGCAGCGATCAAAACATTTTTGGATATTTCAAGCTCAAGTCGATATCTTCCTTCTCTTCACTTCACCGCTTCCCCTCTCCCCTCTCTTCCTTTTGATATAAGCCTACATCGATCTCACGCTTTTAGCTCTTAATCTCTCTTTTTCTACAGTTTTCTTGTACTTCCCCCTTGCTTTTCTTTCTTTGATCTCCTCTTTCGGCGTACTAAACACATCTTGCTCTAAATCCGGGTTTTCTGCGGTGATACTCGCTCCGCTAGCTATAAAACCAAATCAAACGCTCCCACCTTTTATCCTTCGCAACATCTATCTATAGTCGCGGTCTAGTACTTGTGTCGCCATTCTCTGTCGCTCAACAATCCTGCTACTGCAAAGCCGATCAACCCAGTCCTCCCACCCCGTCACAAATCTCCAACTAACCTAACCACAACTTTCACATAAATCTGTCTCATTCCTCAAAAAAATATACCTCCTCTTTTCAATCTCACAATCCCTCAATTAATCTCTCACGCCCAGAACCTTCTACACACTTCCACAATCCACTTACTTCAAATTTCAACATAAATATCAGAAAAACTCAGCATTAGGAATTCCCACTACCTTACACTTTCATGCCGGAAACGGAAGTCCTAGTTTAGGCATCCTTGAAAAGCTTTAAAATATAATATCAAAACTTTGAAATATCTAGAAATTGTTTTAAATGCTTTTGAATTTAAAATTATGTTCAGAATTATTTCAGAACTTCTACATAACTTCTAAGATTAAATAATTTTTTCCTACAACTTCTAGAAAATCCTATGAATTTAACAAATTTTCTTGTAAATTTGGATTTGTAAATAACAATTGAACACTTTTTATGCGTAGAAAAAATTGGAATAATTTTAAGAGATATTTAGAAGTTTTAAAAAGAGTTAAAATTACTTCATATCTTGAAATGATATCAAATAATTTAAACGAAGTTTTAAACCGAGAAAATATGACTATTCGCACAGACATTTCTGTACAAATACCGACAAACTAATTTAAAACAAAATATAGATTTTTGCAGATTTCATAAAAAAATTAAAAGCTTTTTAAGAATTTTGAAAATCTGAAAAAGAATAAAAACATTTTCTTAATATTATTAGAAAAATTGAAAATGATTTTTTATTGTAAAACATTATTTTAACAGAAAATTATTCTGTTAAAATAATTTGTCAAAATTCTTATAAACCATACTTCATTCAAAAAAATTCAGTGTGTGTCGCCATTTATCTTTAGTTGGAGACACTAACTGCAAGTAAGATCGTTTAGCATACTGCTTTAAACGGCAATCTACTAGCAGCAGCTGCTAAAAGTGAAAATGAAATAATCGTGGGGTCTAGAACACCTAGTGTGCACTCAGTCATTAAAAAAGTATTTTTAAAGCGATTTTTTAAAATCTGATTGATTGATTGACTGACAAAAAATCTGATTCATAATTTTGTCATGAAATTGACTTTTTAACTAAATATATTTTTTAAAAACACCCACGTTGCATTATTTTTTATGAAAGAACGCTATTTTAAAAGCATAATCATAAATTTGCATGTTAAAATAATTAAAATTGCGTGAGTTATGATTTTTGAAGTAAAAAAACGCATTTTCATTTTTTCTGAATAATTTGTTTAAGAAACTTAAAATAGATGAATGGCTATAAAATAAACTATACCTTATAAAAGATACCTTAAACTACATCGGATAAATTTATTGTGACAAAATAATTAATAGGGGTTGAACAATACATGATCAAATACGCTTGGGTATTGAACACCCACAATACACTTTAACGCGAATCTTACCATACGTACACTTTAAGGGTTAATATTGCTCAAATTTTTATAGAAATAATTAGTGTTTCATTATTATTTTTACATACAAATTTAAAAATTTCGCTTGAAAATGAAGCATTTTTTAAATAGAATAATACAAATTTTATCGTTGAAAGATTAAAATATTTTCGAAATTTTAACAATTGAAATCTATCTATGACAAACGATTATGTTTAATTTGATTTACTTTCAAATGTTTGATTTGAATTTACTCGTATTAAATTCACAGTCAGATATCGTTAAATATTACTATTCTACTATTACGTAAAATATTATTATTCTCTTTCTTAATTAAAAAATTTCAAATTAAATGAGTTAAAAAGTGAATTATTCAAACTTAAATTAATCAAATTAATTTTTTTTTAAGTTCTTAATGCTTAAAGTACAGGTCCATTTTGAAAACGAATTATTCATTTATTTATATTTACATTTGATATAATAATACTGTTTTTTCTCAATAATTTTCTACTTCAAACTCTAGTCTAAATATCAAGTTATGGTGTAGAATTCCTAAAAATAAAACAAATAATCCAACTACAAAATGTGAATAACCACCATACAATTCTTCTATTGTAAACTGAAAAAGATACATTGTTCCTGAACAAGAAACAAACAAATTATGACAAAAATAAAAAGAGGAAAGAAAATGAGAAGGCAACAAACCAAAGCATTTATTTCTCAATCTCTGCCCTATTTTTTATATTTGTTAACAATAATCTTTTCTTCTTTTTCAGAAATAGAAGATAACTTTTGAAATTTCAATAAGAGCATTTTATGATGGTTCTCCAAATTTAGACTTTGGATTCTTGCATTTATTTTTAAGAATGCTAAAAAATAATTTTAAAAACATGGATTTAGCATTTCTAAGCATAAAAATGGTTTTGTTTGCGCTAATTGCTCTAGTCAATTTTATTATTGATTAATTATTTCAAAAACTATTATAATAAGTGCAAAGTTTTTGGAAGAATTATTTCCATCGTCAATAAAGTAAGGTCCTTCTTATTATTTCAATGAATATGTACACAACATAAATAGAAAAAAAAATCATTTTTGGTTTTTCTAGGAATCTTAAAAAAATTCAATTAAAAAATACAAATTTAGTCGAAATATCAAATATTACACTTTCTGTTTAGAATTGCTCCTTGTGAAAAAAATGATCTTTTCGGATAAAAATACCACTTATTGAAGATAATCATTTTTCGCTGAGGATTCTCCTTTTTTGTGTATTTTTTTGATAAATTTAAAAAAATTAAAATGGAATGAACTTTTGTTTAGTAAGATTTAAATATTTGATTTGACTTGATTTGAATAAGATTTGATAATTTAAATTTTGTTCTGAAAATTCCATGGAAAGTTTTTCTCCTTCATTTCTTTGTGCTAAAAATTATTGTGAAGAAAATATTGGAAAATATTGCAAATGATTTCATAAAATTTCGGAAAAGAATTTAGAAGATTTGACAAGAAATTTTTTCAATTTTGCAAGATTACAAAATTTAAAAAAATTTGAATAAGTCTTTTAAAATTGATAAAAAAGGCATTTCCAACAACAAACATTTTTAACTGTAAAATTTTGTAATCCGGGAGTTCCAGACACACAATCCAAATTGTGTTCTTTTAAAAAAGTTAATTTTTTTTAATAGTGGCATATTTAAGTAAAAAGATAAATTCCAAACAGAGAAAAATAATTTGCTTGCGAAAAGATAAATTTTTAACAGAACATATTAATTCTGAACAAATAGGTTACATTTTGCACCAGCGAGATGATTTTTTAAACTGAAATTATAAATCTTCAATCAACAAAATAAATTTTCACAAAAATTAATTTAAATTCGAAGCAAATAGTGGATTTTTTAATAAAGCAGAAATTAATTCGCAACGAAAGGCATACTATTATATATTTTCATTCAGAATACATTTTTATTTTTATTCAAAACGAGTTAAATTTATTTCAAAAGTAGAATTTTTAACACAATATTTTAATTTATTTTTCACCAAAAAAGGGACCAGCTTTTAAATCAGAAGTGTAAATTTTCAGAAGATAAGTTCAATTTTTCAACAAAAAAGATTTTTCAGCCAAAACATAAAAATTATTTATTAAAATTATAATTTAAGGATGAAAAAAATTGTTTATATTTTATTTATTTTCTTTTCTAACTGGATATTAAATTTTTTTTCGAAACTTCCGTATAACAAGTAACTATTTTCTTCAATATTCGTCTGTTTGCATAAGATCAAATCTTTTTGAAAGTCCACTTGCTTGGGAATTAATGTTTTTGGCTGTGAATTCATCTATTTTGTTAAAACTTGTTATTTTTTAATGAAGTTGGAAAGGGCATAGGAAAATTTCTCTGGTTTCTCTTGGTTAAAAAACTAATTGTAAGAAAATATATAAAATGATTACGAATCATTTTGAAAAAGAATCTGAAAGATTTAAAGAAAATTATTTTAGATTTAAAAGACCTTTAAAAAACTTCGAAAAAAATGTATTATTTAATAAAGATTTAAAGAAGTTTTCAAGACATTCGAAAATTATTTAAATTAAAAAAAAATTAAACTTAGTTGTAGCTTTTGAATATGTTATACTGAAAATGTAGATGGTTTTTGAGAATTTCGAAAGCTTTCAAGTGAGTTAAAATTCTTTAAGATGCCTATACAATTTTTTAATGATTTTGCTTTTGAGAAATCAATTTTATGAGAATATTAAAAAAGATTATAAAATATTTTGACAAAATTAGTAAATAATTCGAGTAAGTATAAAAGATATTCAGAAACTTCAGAAGTTTTGAAGCGATAAGAAATATTACAAGCTTTTCACTTGCTATGTGGGTTAATGTCAGATACAAATCTTGCACTTGAATTTTGACATACTTCCGCATACCAAATCAAAGTGAAAATTTTTATCTCGTATAGAAAATTTCTTTCCCGTTTAAATAAAAATTCTGTTGATTTTTTTGGCTTAAAAATCTTTTTTGGTTGAAAATTGAACTATTTTTGTGAAAATTCGCCATTCTGGTCCAAAATTTCGTACATTTGAAGAAATGTTTATTTGCTTAAAAAGTTAGTTTTCGTTCAAAGTTCCACTATCTTCCTGAAATTAAAATAATTAGTGAAAAAGTTACATACTTTTTTTTGAAGACATCTGTTTAATATAAGATTTAATATGTTTGTGTAAAAAATACATTAGTTAAAAAAATGTACTTTTTGCCTGAGGATTAACATATTTTGTTTCAAATTCGCACCTTTTGTATCAATTTTTCAAAGATTTTACGAAAATTAAAAATTTTTCAACCTTTATAGGAAATTCTGTAGTCATTTTTCTGTTGAAGATTTGATTTTAAGAAAATATTTAAAAAGAATTTTAAGCATTTGAAGAGATTCTTAAAACTGTCACAAATGAATCTGAAAGTCTTTATGGCAATTATTTTTGTTTTGAAAGATTTAAAAAAATTTTTTGCTTAAATTCGAATAATTTTACAAAGGTTTATAGTAGTTTTGAATTAATTTGTAAAATTAGCAAAGTTATATATTTATATAACATTAAGTGAAGATAGAGTAGGATCTTTTTTTTAAGAAATAATTTGAAATTTGAAATATAAACAGTTATTTGAAATTTTCATTTTGTATTGAAAATGTTGTTCTCCTAGTTTAAGAACTTATCCAGTTTTGTAGACCTTCTTTTGTTTGAAAATTAAACAATTTTTTCGCAACTTACTTTTTATTCTATAAATTTAACTCATTTTCTAAAAATAACCAAAAATAAAAATTTTGTCGCAGTTTCTAATCTTGCACTTTTTGTATAAAAATGCTCTTTGTGCAAAAAATTATCTGTTTGGATAAAAATACCAATTTTTGCAAACAATTCTTTTTTGCTGAGGAAGTCTCCTATTTTTGTTTAACTTTGTATTTTTGGATAAATTTTGAAAAACTAAAAGAGACTTAACTTTTGTTGGCAAAGATTTGAAGGTTAAAAGGTAATTTAAATTTTTTCTGAAAATTCCATGGAAAGTTTTTCTCTTTCTTTTCCTTGTTCCAAAAATTATCGTAAAGAAAATGTGTCAAGATATTACAAATGATTGTATAAAATTGTGAAAAAGTTTTTAGAAAGATTCAAAAGAAAATTTTTTCATTTTTTCAAGATCACAAAATTTAAAAAAAAGTGAATAAGTTTAAAAGACATTCAGAAGTTTTTCAAGGATATAAAGGTAACTTGATTTGGAAAAATGTAGATTTTCGAAAATTTCGAGGAAAAAATGTTAAAGTTTTTTATAAACTTTCGAAAGTTTTAAAGGAAATAATACATTTTTCAAGACTTCTCAAAAAACTTTTAAAGGTTGTTTATTTTAAAAGATTGATTTAGGCTTTTCCGAGTTTGTTAAAATTATAAATGGTCATTAAAATTGAAAAATTTAAACTTTTAAGACTTCAGTTTTTTATTTGAAGAAATGATAACTAAAGTAAGTATAAATACATTTAAAGTGGCACCATTTTCAATTTAAAACATTCAAAATTGAGACTTAAGAAATTTCATATTCAGAAATTTCTATTTGAAGGTTGAATGATTTCCATGTTTAATAAAAAGGATTTAAAAAAATTAAATGCCGTTAAATTTCGGAAGGAAAGTTACTTATATAGGAAAAATTAAATTTTTTTTAAGAAATTGTTTTTAATCACACTTTGAATTTAGAAACATTGAAAATTGAAAGAATTAATTTTTCTATCTAAACGTTATTTTTTTTCAGTTTGAAGGAAACAAAAAAATTAGCGAAGAAGGAATAAAAAATCATTTAAAAAGTTGAATTTATCCATACCCTTGAAAGATGTAGGAAACCCTAGAAGTTTTCAAAACTCTGTCTCTTGTTGCAGGTTATATGAAATTTTCTACAAAATTCGAATTATTTTTAACAGTTATATTATTTCTAATAATGAAATCATTTTTTTAAATATTTAGAAACGGGACGAAATAATAACTAACAATTTTGAAAGGTTTCAATATATTTCAAACAAAATTTAGAATTAGGATAATTTCACGAAAGTAAGCTTTTTGAAAACTTAGATGGGTGAAATTTCTTTTCGCATTCCGGTAGAGTTTGTTGTTTTCTTTCGAAATCCATGTGAACATAAGAAAATGTTCAAAATTAAAAAATGGCAGAGGTTTTTCTGAAAATACTAGACTCGTGTTTAATTAAAATGTCGAATATAAGTATTACATCTTCAGTTGGCAATTATTAAAATTAAACTATTTTTAAATAAAAACAAAAATAATTTTGAAAAATATATAAATTCTAACATTTTTTGTTAACACTGCATCTATTTTTATTCAAAAATAAATATTTTACTCGTTTTCGTTGTGCATATTTGTAGTTTAAAAATTCTACGATTTTGCGAATATAATTATTTGGTCGAAAATTTAATCATTTAAATAGCCATTCGATTTTGTTCGCAAAAATTCAAAAATTAATTGAAAATTAGAATACTTTGATAAAAATTTTCTTTATTAGTTTTTAAGATTGAACTATTTTGTTGAAAATTCGCATTTACTCATTGAAAATCAGTTTTCTTATTTGAAAATTTAACTACAGTGAAACTCTTTTATAGCGCCGATTTTGAGGCTGACGGTAGGTAGGAACTAACTCATTATAGCCTGCTCCGCTTTTGTTATACCTACATGCGGCGCGGTCTCAATTCTCGGAAGCGCTATAAAAGGAGGGTTATTGAAGAGTTTCAGTGTATTTCATTTTTGATTGCAAATCGATCATTTTGATTTAAAAGCTATGTCTTGTGAATAAAAATATATTAATCACGGTTTTGGTTAAAAATTGAACGTTTTTAGTTGAAAGTTCAAGTAGTAAACTTTTTATTAGAAATTAATATTTTTTGGTTGAAAATTCAACTATTACCTTAAAATATTTTTTCTTTGGTTGAACGTTAATTTTTAATTTAACAATTCCATATTTGCTTGAAATATATTAATTTTTAGTAAAAAATGCATGTATTTTTTTTTAATTTTCTTTTTCTATACAAAATTTCTCAACTGCTTTCCTTCCTGGTTGAAAATTGATAATTATCAGTTGAAAATTGCTTGCCGTTTGCTACAAATTTAAATATTCTATTTTCAATTGATAATTGATTACTAATATTCGAAAATTTTAATATTAGATTGTTCAATGAGGATTCATCGTTCATGGCTAAGGATTTAATGATTTTTTTATGCTTAAGATCGCATCAACTACCAGGTTATTAGCGACCACACTTGCAAACAAGTGTCATATAGGGGTATACATTGAAGGTTCGGTAAAATTAGTAAAGTTTATAATTCAATAGGAATGTTGTTTTTTTCGAATAAATCGCTTTTTTTATGGAGTTTGGTGGCTGGTGATGATTTTTAACTGTCGTTTCAGGTCCAATTGACGGTACAGTTGATGGTATTGCGTCGTTCGTAAGACTCGGCCAGAGAATGTTCATCCGGAACTCAGCACTCAGAGAGTCCAAGAGGATTATGAAATGTGTGTCCTTTAATTTTCTATAAATTCAAGAGCTTTCAAAATTGAATACCTTTAACCTCCAAATATGGAGTAGGGGATAGACAGTTTTAATTTCAATTTGCTTTTATGTGTTACTACTTCACATTCCGTCCCTGTATTTGACTTTGATCCACCAGTTTAAATTTGCTTAAAGTTAGAGTAGTTTTTTATGACAATTTCAAAGATAGCTTTTTTCCACTCATTTTTTTCCGCTCATTAAACGTTACAAAAAATAATGTAACGTTGAAGATTGATCCCTAAACAATTCTTTCTTTTTGTTCGTAAATATTTCAGCTGAAAAAATATTTCAATTTCATTAGAAATGTAGTTTTAGCATAGTTAATTTCTTTGGATGGAACCTTAACGTTTTTTTTGAAAATTTGCTTTTTTTGTCAAAAATTAATTTATAACCGAAAAATTATTTTAAAAATATTGCAAAAAATTATATCTTTGAAAAAATAAAGCAAGATACGAAAAATTAATAGACCAAGGTTTTTCACCCTGAAAAGATCCATAAATTTGTTATTAATAATTTTCTCATTGAACTCTTAGTTTTTCCTTCAATCATAAAAAAATGAAATTAAACATTAAAATTTTTGGACAAACGATACCAGCCACGTGGAAACATAAATAAACAAAAATTTATTAAAAAATTTTAAAAAATCTTAAAAAATAACATTGATTTTTTTTATTGTCTAAAACGGCAAAAAGGTAAAAGAAACAATCAAAAGACAAAGGCTTTTTACTAAAAAATAATCTATACATTTTTTATTACTTATTTTTTTGGTAGGATGCTAATTTTTTATTCAAATCGTCAAAAATAGCTTTACTGTTCTCAAAATAACAATTTTCTTGTGAAGGTGCTAGCTTACATGAACCCAGCACCTCTATTTTTTTTAAATCACTGAATAATCAAAATTCAATTTCACCAGAATTTTGTGCTTTTTTATGCTCTCGAAATTCGCAAAAAAAATTCGCGCGAAACAACCCTTAACTTCCAAAATCAACCCCATTTAAAAAATTGACATCTTTTAGTTATTTAATCACGGCATATATTTGGGATTTTTTTAACTCACAGAAAATACCTACTCCGATTTTGGGACTCCAATCTTTAATGGAAAAGATTAATTGCTTTGTAACACGCAGATATGAAATAGTAATGTATAATATTTTTAATAATTTTACACTGTCAATAAAGTCCCTGATCTTCGGGCTAGTCGAAAATACTCGTCTAATTGTTGGACCTCAAACCTTGACGTCAAAAATCAAACCCTTTCTATTACGTAGATACGACTATGACAAAAAGTGAACTTTTTAAAAATTTTAATCTTTCAATAGAGTCTTTGATTTTTGTGATCCTCAAAAATACTCACTTCGATTGTTGGGCTCCAGCCCTTTGCTTCAAAAGTCAACCCCTTTCTACTACATAGATATGACTTTTTCAAAAATGTCCTTTTTTGAGAATTTTACAGTATAAATATAGCCACTTATTTTTGGGCTCCTCACAAATACCAGTCTGTAACACTGTTAAATTCTCAAAAATGTTAGTTTTGGAAAAAGTTGTATTTACGTGGAACAGAGGAGTTGATTTTTAACGCTAAGAGTTGTAGCCCAAAAATCGTAGTGAGTATTTTTGAAGATCCCAAAAATTGTAGTGGGTATTTTCAAAGAGCCCAGAAATCAGGAACTCTATTAACACTGTAATATTCTCAAACAGGTTATTTCTAGACAAAGTACTGTCTACGACGTAGAGACGACTTCAATTTTGACGTTAAGGGTTTGAGCTCAAAAATCGTATTTGGTATTTTTGACGAGCATAAGAATCAGAGACTCCATTGAACATTTAAAACTATCAAAAAGTTTACTTTTTGACAAAGTTTTTTTCTACGCGGTAGGGGGGGGGGGGGTGTGAGTTTTGACGTTAAGGGTTAGAGCCCAAAATTCGTATTGGATATTTTCGACGAGTCCAAAAATCAGTGACTCAATGGATAATTTAAAATTATCAAAACGTTTGTTTTTTCTTAAATTTTATCCATGCTTCGGAAAAATGTCCACGAAGCTCGTCATCTATTTCAGCCAGATCTTTAGGCTTGAGAGAAACCTGGATGTTGATATTTTTCAGGCTCATAAAGCATCGCTCTTCCTTTAACGGATGCCTGCCCGCGGTTGGTCTTAGTATTTCCCCTCTTTCTCAGTTTCCGGCTTGTTCTGGCTGAGGTAGAGTAGACGTTCCGCCTACATAACCCCTTTTTTAAATAGTTCAGCGTGGTTTAGTAGACGTTGATGCAAAAAGTGTAAAAGTGTGATAGCTCCGGATCTTTCTCGCACCACAGAGCATGCAGTCGTGAGATGTAACCCCATTCAGGAGCCATACTTGCATTTGAGCACTTTACAAGATCGCGATTTGGTCGGCACGTTCACCAAAAGGCCCCAAATTCCGCCGATCCATCGCATCGAATCCATCTTCATTGACTTCCCCATGACTGCAACTATGTTTGGTATTGTCATTGTTGATCCAACGAGAAGCTAGGAAAAAGAGGTTCGTCCGTCCTTGTAGATCCTCGCATGCAAGCATAAGGCTCTGAAAGGTCGCCCCGTATCCCAGAGTCACCGTTCTAGACAACACACCCAGATGATATTCAGCTTTCGGCAAGGTTTTCACACCTCAGCTTGGGGATTAATTTCTTCAGGACCACTCCTAAATAATTATCTGCGAGAACCTATTCATTTTTGTAACCATATTCAGCAGAAACTCTTGGTACACGGACCCTCTATTCACAAACCGTGGATGCATTCAGTGGCTTTGTCACAGGCCCTTCAGTTTGTTTCTAGAGAAATCAAAACCGAACAAATATATATAATTATTTTCTTTTCATCAATTTTCTAACTTTTCCAACCCTGCATTCCCTCACATACCTTTCACATACCTTCCTAACCAATTAATCCTCTCTCTTAATTCTTACCCACCCACTCTTGAAATGCTGTCCCTTCCCCTGCTTTCCTTTTCCTTGCTTCTTCTACTGCTGCTTCTACACTAAAATCCCTACTACGCCTTCCCTACACTCACCTAACTTTCCATTCCTCTATCTCTCACTTGCCCTCCCTTCGCATACTTCCTTTACACTTTAATCATTTACATACACTTTTGCTTTCCCCAACTGCATTTTACTGCCCATCCCATAAATTCCTTCTAGTGGAGAACTGCCCTAGTTTCCCTCTGCCCACTCCTTACCTACGCAATCCTCTCCTGAAGCCCTTCCCCAGCTAATCCAACTAACACTAATGTTCGGTGACAATGAGTATTTTTTCATAATTAGAATTAGCTTTCCTTTTAAACTAAGTATTTAATTATTATATTGAACATCATCTGAAGGAGTACCATAGTTCAAATAAATCCAATAGTTGGCGTTCCGATCTGGTAGGCCTGTTTTTGCATTGTTATCTATTGGCAAAAACGGTAAATATCCTATTTAAGGTGATTTCTATAAAAATGTTTAAAATTGACAAATTTAATGATAAGAACTTTTAGCTGATTTAATTATTTCTTTCTCAACATTTAAAAAAAATTCGTATTGCAAAAACCAATCTATGAGAAGACGGAACAGTTTGAGTATGAAGACGATGGAATTTCAATTGATTTTTGAGAGTGATGATACAACTTATAAAATTTCAGATGCATAAGTTTATAATTTACTGTTGCATGAAAAAGAAAATTATACCTTTTAAAACATTTTTCAGAGGGATTGAAGTGTACATTCATAAATTGGAATCATAGTAATCTTGTTTTACTTTTCTGTATTATTAATTAAAAATATATGAAGTTCTTCGGGATTAATTTGAATAATTCGAACTTTAAAATCAGTAAAAAGTTTATCAGTGATTTAATAAAATTTGTCTTTTTTATAGAAATGATTTTTCGTTTTAATAGAAATTTTGATCATTTTATCTGACGCTTTATCAATTAACTTAAAAAGCTTTAAGAATCTTTTGCTTTAATTTCGGCCTCTTAAAACAATCTAGCATTTTTCCATTATTATTTGGCTAAACTTAGATTTTATATCTGCCAAGGAACTCCTTTGAAGAAAAATATGCATTTTTAAAAAAAATTGAAACCAGACAACAATAAAGTGAAAAGAGCAAAGTTGCTCTTCTCGAAAAGCTACACACACATCTATTGACGTTTTTCTCTATTTTGGATTTAAAAAAATGTTTAAAGCACATTATTTTATTTGAAAGATCCAAAAAATGTCTGATTTGTTTTTCAGTCATAAACAGTAAAATAATAAGAAATTAAAAAAAAATTGGATAGATTATATATTTTTGAGAATCTCAAACGAATGTCTTTTTTTATTAAAAAAAAAATATGAATTTTCAGCAAAGAATATAATAACTAAATTTTCAGTTAGAAAATTAAGATTTTTAGATGGAATTTAGGCAAACAATTTTCCCATCTAAGATTTTATTGACCTTGTATGGAAATTTCCAAAATAATAATTTGTTTATTCATAATGTCATTTATTAATACTAAAACGAAGCATGCAATCAAAAATTAATTTGTAAAAAATCTTCAATCTTCATATTTTTCAATATTTTTTATTTTTGATGACATTTTTCACGATTAAATCGAAAAACAAGTGTCTTGCTTTTTTGAGGTCAACAATTTTGCTTTCTAACATTTTTTATATCTCGTCTAGTTTTTCTAGAAAATTTAATTTTATATTTTTCAAAAAAGATTTTCGAAAAATAAACCCAGAACCGTTGGTCAAAAATGGCTTGTTAACGAACTAATTCTTTTTCTCAGGCCTTAAAAAAAGGCGCTCAAGATCAATCAACTCTGATCAGTTTTTCAAACGTTAACATGTTTATGGTATACAGAAATACAAACAGACAGATGCCTTTGTGGAAATCGTTTTTCTTGTCTCGGGGAAATTTTTAGTTAAAAAGTGATTTTTTACACTAACAAAAAAACGATTTGTCACTTACAGGAATGAATTTGCCTCTAAATTAATGAAACTTTAGTTGAATTTTTAACTTTATAAATTCATATTTAAAAAACCATAATTGATCTCTTTAATTCAAAGTTTGACTGTTTTAAATAAATACCTTTCATTTTAAAAAATTATAGTTTGTGTTGTAGTATCATCTTTTTTCTTGAAACTGCAAATATTTTGCGAGACATTCATTTTATTTCGCTCCTGATTATTTTATCCGAAATGCTTAATTCTGTAGCAAAAAGAAAAATTTTTAACAAAAAGAATAAATTGTCAATCTATAAAAGAATAGTTACTTTTGATGTTGTTCAAGTAAAATGATAAATCTTCCAAAAAATGTATCTTTAACCGAATAGTTTATTTTTTCATTAATACCATGAATTTTGAACTAGGGGAATTAATAATAGGGTTAGGAATAGAGGAAATGTCGATTATAGACATTATTTATAAATGACAGATGTGACGTCAAAAATGTCAAATGCGGCTATTAGGCAGTGACATATTAGTACGGTGGTAAAGAAAAGGATTAAATATATGGCGGAATCGATTCAACAATTATAGACGCACCTGAGCGACCAACAAAAGGAGATCAAAAACTCCTTCTTTCTGACTGCTCAAATCCATTAACATACTTATTTCATCGACAAAAAGAACGGAAAGTCGCCCTGCAGAAGACTGCACGGCCACCCCGATTGACAAGCGGAAACGAGGCGAAGAAACGTCAAGGGAGTGGACAATTGTCGTAAGCATAAATACGAAGAATATCGAGCAGAGACTTAAAGGTTTAACCTATAAGAAAAGAGAGGAACAATGCTCGAAACAAGATGTCTCTAAACTAGGAAAACATCACACAAACCAGCGACGTAGACGAAGTGAAAGAGAACGTTTCGATGTGTAGTTGATAATCCTGTAACGGAGCAGACATATGCAGGCGTGCTCAGAGTTATCATGTACAAAATCAAGCCTGAGGACACAGGCACGGATATTTGATTCATTTGTAGTACGCGAGCCTTTAGGAGTGCCAAAAAGACGCCAGTGGGAGACATGCGAGCAGTCAAGAGCCTGCTATCAAGAATCAGTTTGGAACACGGAGCTTGACAGCATAACAATCAAGAAAGATGTGTAGCAAGCCTTGAGGCGGGACTTTGAGGAAAACACTGGAGACTTAAAGGTCACCATTTGCAAGGAAAATAAATGGGACCTGTGCTCAGAACTAAGGGGAGGCACAGAGCTCTCGAATCATATTCTTGACTGTGGAAAGTCACGGGGTAGGCGAGGAATACGCCTGGGTAAAGAGTGGTAAGATCACTTTTGTGAGCTGCTACCTTACCCCAAAAAAACCCTTTAAAAACTTTTAGATGAAACTCGAAAACATCAAAGAGATGCTGCAAAACATAGAAGAGGACATAGTGATCGCCGGCGACTTTAAGGCAAAAGCTTTAGAGTGGGGTATAGCGTATATGGACTTCAGGGCAAAGAAGTAATGGAAATGCCTGCATAAGGGGACTCATTATTCTCAATAAGGAAGAGACCACTTTTCGACGCCCTGGGCAAGGGGACCACTGAAATATCTCTGGTGACAAAAAATTTTTTCAAGAAGTGCCAAAAACGGCAGAGTCATTAAGGATTAGACTGCAAGTGACCATTTGTATACAGAATTCCTGGTACAAATTTCCCTACACCGAGATATGCATAAGACGTCGAAACAACAACAGAAATGGAATGCCACCAAAATGGACAAGAAGATAATGGTGTCAACCTTTATCAGCGGGCAGAAGGCAGTAACTGCGATGGCTCAAGAACAGACCAAAAGGGCTGTCGGGACCACAAAGGTGCTAATACGTCAAGTCTGTGACACATATATTTGAAAAAAGACCACGCGAAAATCGACGCTCCTCCTATTAGTGATCGGAACAGATTGCGAATCTCCAGCAGGAATGTTTTGCCCGAAGTTAAAGAGCCCAGATTGTAATAAATTAACCAACCGAAACAGCACTTAGAAACGTAGCATTCAAGCAAGCCAAGAAGGAACTGGAAAAATCCTCTAAGAAGAGCAAGATCTTTGATGGCAGAGCATCAACGATGAAGTTGGCAAGGATTCCGAGGGTTTGACCTACAAGATTGTAGCTCGCAAGCTTGGAAAACTTACCTAAGTAGGACCGCGTAATGCTAAAAAATGTCAAATATTGTGGATACGCTTTTCCCTAGTCCTATCCTAGAATCAGATCTTTGGAATGTGTCTTATGACGGCGTACTTCGAATCGAGATGCCGCAAGACAGGAAGCTCGTAGGCTACGCTGAACGAGGATACGAGACGATACGAGGATACGGTCCAACAATGGATGCTGAATATAAGCCTAACTATCCTCAATAATGAAATAGTGATCAGAACGACGGAACGGTTCAGCTAAAGTTCCCAATGCAGCTGATAAGCAAAGAGGTATAGACACAAGAATCAGGGAAACATTTTGGCAAATGACCAACATTGGAGGTCCAAAACCAAGTCAACGACGGCTTCTTATGTCAATGATGCACTGCATCAAATTATATGGAGCCGAAGTTGCGGCGGATGCTTTTAAAAAAGAAAAATAACGGAAGAAAATCAAAGGGGTACAGCCAAGAGTTTCGCAGAGTGTAGCATGTGCCTATCACACGGTCCCAGTTTTAGCGACATTGCCAATTGCAGGATTAAATCCCCTTGACCTGGTTCCAGCAGAACGAAAGGCCGTATACTCAAGTAAACCCGAATGCAGCAAGTTTAAAGCCAAAAAAGAAGCCAGTCACAAACAAGTCGTAGGTGAGCCTGCAACACGAAGAAGTACGCTTCTGCATAACGCAAATGCTCTTTGGGTACGGGATTTTTCGGGCGTACCTGCATAAAATTTGCAAAGCAGAGAAAGCAGACTAGAAGTACTGTAGACATGTCCGCGGTGACGCTTTTTACACTTTCGTTGACTGCAATAAGTGTTTAAAAGAGATACAAAGGTTGCAAAACGAGGTTGAAATTTTTACACTAGATAATCTTATGGACGTGATGATGGGTACAGAGAATTATTGGCAACTCATGTTCAGTTATGTACAAACAGTCTCACGCCAGAAAAAAATAGACGAGCGTTAGGCTAGAGCCATAGAAGCTGCAAGCTGATAATTGCAGCAAACAATCATGCAGGCATGAACACGTCACCCTCTGAAGTAATGCGAAAGCAGTTCCGGGGAGAATCGTGCCGAGGAGAAAGGTTCGTGTTTACTAGTGGGTCGTTAATGGCGTCATTATAGGTAATAAATTAAGATCTTGGTTTAAATATATATATTAAAAATTTGTCATAAGTACAACCGCAGGATTTCGCCGGAAGCGAGTGCTAACCTGAAAAATTGCACCTACTCCCGTAATTGTTTTAGCATATTGTTGACACGCGGGGATGATTTTCAGTCTATTAACGAGTGAAAGTTTGGCACCTCCAAGAGCGCCGATGATAAGGACGATTAGTTTAACAGAATATTCCGGGTACAATCGTTGCAACTCCCTTATAAGGTCTCTATACCTCTCTTTCTTTTCATTCTCCTTGACTATGATGTTTTTGTCATCTGGTGCCGAAAATTCGATGAAGAACATGGTTCCCTTCTCGAAGTCAAGAAGAACCATGTGTGGCCTCGAGTGTGCAACCGAAACAATTGTCGAGAATATAAAGTTCCAATATATGCGGCACTTCCCATTCTCGACAATTGACTCAATTTCCCTAGGAGCATTTAGAGGAGCGACATTAAGGTGAGCCGTAGGGGTGACAGAGATGGTAATAAAGTACTCTTAGTGCCGCATTGTGCCTTTGGATGTAGGTCGTTCCCGCATGAGTTGGACTACTAGACAGTATTTGAGTTAAATGCTCGGGGTGTGCATTGCATGCCCTGCAGCTATCAGCGGGAATTTCTTGGCTCAAAATGTTAGGACGGTATGTTAAGGTGAAAATGGTACTTCTCTGGCATGCCAACATGAATACCTCCGTACCAGACTTCAATCCGGGCGAATTAAGGAAAGCAAATGTTAGCTTACATGACATTGACTGATCCTCCACATTTCTGTGGAGGATACCGTGCATCCTCTTATCGAGAAGCTGTTCACGAAAGTTTTTGTCTTGCGCTTTCTTAATCCAGGCTTTTAGGAGTGAGTACTTGAGATAAATAAGATTTGGTGCATTTTGTTCACCCCTAATACTGAAGTTAGGTCCGAGTGTTTCAGCAGCCTCCTCCGCTGCTTTGTACAGAAACGCTCCTTTGCCCACTTCTTCGTGATTCCTGACCATTTCAAGAAGAGGGTGTTTTTATTTGCGACTCTATGTGCTGTACCCAGAATAATTTTATTGTGAAGACATTCAAGACTCAATATTCCGCGACCACCTTGACGGCGTAAGATGTGCAGTCGCGGAACAGAAGACTTAAGATGCATGCTTTTGTTCATATGCATAACCTTTCTTATCCCGATATCATGGGATCTAACCTCGTTCTTCGTCCATGGAACTACTCCAAATGAATAGAGTAGTACCGGGACGGCAAGCATGTTCGTTGCAGATACTTTGTTCCTCGCCGACAGTTCGGAAGACCACATCTGCCAGATGAAACGCTTGTATCTGCTTCGGAGAGTATCCTTTATAGATGTCACATCCTGAATGCAGCTCTGTGGTGTCGTATAGCGCTTCTATTAACGAGCTCAGGATTTTCAGGGTTGCCATTAAGTTTTCCTCCCTTGAATAAACCTTGGCGCATTTGTCTAACCCAATTTCACTCTAATTTCCTTAGTACATCTTCCGACTATCCCTAGAACTAGATGTAGTTGCTCTTTGTTTTTAACATTGATCTTAAGGTCGCCCATGTAAAATACATGAGTGACCTTGTACTTTCGATCTGCAGGTTTGCCACACAAGTACTCCTCGGAATGGCAAAGTGCTAGAGATAGTGGCAATAATGTAAGGCAAAAGAGGAGTGGGCTCATGGTGTCGCCCTGAAAGACACCTTTTACGCTATTAGAATGCTGCATCTTTGCAGACACATCTATCGATGTACAAGTTCTCCCGACATCTCGCTACGCCTTTCTTTGAGCCTCGTTGTTCATACATTTCTTGCCACACAGGTTCAATTGCCCGAACAATCTTATCATTTAGGATAGCTGTGAATATCTTATAAAGCGTGTTCAGACAAGTTATTGGCCTGTAGTTCTGCGGGTCAGCTAAGTTGCCTATGTTCGACAGGAGTATTGTGCGCCCTCCCACCAACCAGTTTAGGATTCGCTCTTTCGACTTTAGATATGAGGTGAAAAAACGGGCCAAATGTTGATGGGTTGAACGTAACTTCTTCCACCAAAAGGTTTTGATACAGTCTGGTCCCGGTGCGGAATAGTTCTTCAGAACTCTAGATACTTTTTTCTCCTTCTCGATAGTGATTGGTGGGCAGTCTTCATCAATTGTTATGAGGGCATCACACAGCTTCTTGAAGCTATTCATATTTTCTAAGTCCTAGTCCAGTCTATGCTGCACTTCGTAGACTTCTAGATTTCTCTTAGCGTCAGATAGTATCCGTATTCTCCCAGCAATATGCCCACTGATGGTCAGCAGTTTTGACTTGTTAAGTGTGTGATAACGGGTCCGGAGTTCGCGCGTGAACTTTTGAACCTTGGCGGTGAAATTCCTGCCAGATGTGATGTAGTCAATCACGCACTGAATGCGGGACGCGTACTGTCCTGCCCAGCTTATCTTTATGGCAAGTTGATGCAATCGTGTTTTGGTTTTATGATCAACCGTTGTTTTTGTTTTACGGTTTGCATCGGCCAGAGCTCTCGCTGCATTATACAAACAATAATTGACAGCCCAGAGATCGCATTTTTCAGAAAAATGTTCACGAAGCTCGTCATCCATTTAGCTAGATCTTTGACTTGAGAGAAACCTTGGTGTTGATGTTTCTCCGGTTCATAAACCATCGCTCTTCCTCTATTATATGCCTGCCCGCGGTTGGTCCTAGTGGTGCCTCTCTTTCTCTGCTGCCGGCTTGTTCTAGCTGTAGTAGAGTAGGCGTTTCGCTTATATAGCCCCTTTTTGGGAGTAGTTCGGCATGGTTTTGCAGACCATTTTCATTGGCTCCCCCAGCTCTAGATTGGTCGGCATTGTTGGCCGACCCATTATCGGGAGCCCTGCGCGTTCTGTTGTTTTGAACCGCACCTACTACAACTATGTTTGATGTTGCCATTGTTGTTCCAATAAGAAGCTAGGGGAAAAGGTGAATCCATCCTTGTAAAGCCCCGCATGCAAGGATAAGGCCGCGTACTCTAAGAGGTCGCCCGGCATCCCAGATTCCCTGTTCTAGTCACCTCACCCAGGTGCCATTCAGCTGTCGGCATGGTTTTCACACCTCCGCTTGGGGGTTAATTCCTTCGGGACCAACATTGGACAATTGTCCGCGACTGTCTGCTTATATTAGTAACTCTATTTAGCAGAAGCCCTTGGTACAGGGACCCTTTATCCGCAACCCGAGGACGCGTTCGGTGACCTTGTCATAGGCCCTTCGGTTTGGTTCTAGAGAAATAAAAACCGAACCGAATATATATATATATATATATATATATATATATATACTAAGATCGCTGTAGCGGCGCTATCAATATCCCCACACTACCAAGAATAAACAAGAGCTTTTCACCCAGAATAGATCTAGTAATCATTTTTTCATTAAACGCGTAGTTTTTGCTTCATTTGTCCAGAATTTTTTTTTCATGTTTCAATAATTTAAAGCAAAAATAAATCTGACCTTTTTTATTGCTTCGCTTATTCTTCTTACAATTTATGCTGATGAAGAATTATTTTTCTTAAAAATTTAATTTCTGAATTCTTCTCGTAAACAATGAAAGACATCACAAAAGAACCAGAAACATTTGTGTCATAGCTTTTTCAGACTTTGAATCTTTCATCTTAAAATTTCTTCATCTGTAATTATTTCCAAGAAAATGTAAAACATTCTATTGTAAGAAAGGAGAATTTTCCTGGCTGCAAAAGTTACTCAGCAAGCATCAAACTTACAAATTATTTTCATTGGTAAATTTAAGCTACAGAATTTCAGCAGTTAGAAAGATGCGATTTTCAGCAGTTGAGAATTTTTCTGGCTCAAAAATTCTACCAGAAAAAGTCGATTTTCTGTCATTTCTTTTTATTACTGTGCCATAACTATTTCTTTATTTTTAATCTTTGTCCTTCCGTGAACTGACTAAACGTGATCTTCGGGAACCGGATATTCAACTTGCGGTTAATTTATCTACATTTTTGCTATTTCTCAAATCCTACTTTGTTTATTCAATTTTATTCAAATTTTAGAACCGTACACATTTTGAGATACGTCAGTACCAGGAGGTGCAGCTAAGATTTGTTTCTGCGACCTGCCTGATCAAAAGTGGAGATTCTGTCAGTCCCGATCCGACGAGTCTTACTGCACCTTGAACTGATTCAACGGAGCATACGGGAACCAGATGTTCAGGCCATGATTTATTTTTCTCAATTTTATCTCAGATATCTTACTGTAACTGTTCGTTATTTACCGCGAAAGTGATTAAACGAGGAACTTCAGTCAGAAGCGCGCGTCGTTCTAGATTGCTGTTACTAAAAATTTATTTTGTTCCGTCTACCGAGATATTCATTATTATTTGATTTACCTTGCTCATTTTGTTTATTTTATCACCATAAGGCAATCTCCCTCTTTATTTGTCGCGCCCTTCGCGAGTGTAATCAAAGCACTTATCTGTCAATCTGCGAAAATCAAGTGCTTCAAATCCTTAAAAATAAACGCCTAGGGCAGGGATCTAGGCAGCGTCTTTAGCGCCGCTTGAAGAAAGCTGCCGGACTAGCAGTCGCAAACAAAAATCCGGTTCAATCTCTAGAGCCACTTGCACATGCTTAAAATATTTGAAATTATTTTTTTTCAATTTTGAAAGAGAATGTAGAAAATTTGATAGAAAACTTTCTGAATTTTTGCAAGGTCACAAATTTAATCAAAAATTTGCAAAAGTTTACAATATAAATAGAAGTTTGAGAAGGATGTGAAAATAAGTTGATTTTAAAGGAAATATATCATTAAAGATATATTAAAGATTTTCATGCGCTTGTCGCTTCCCGAGGATCGTCGGAGCGCCCCTGGTGTCGCATGCAGGACAGTGGTGATGGTCAGCTGCGATATGATCAAACAGATCTGAATAATGAAACAGCTGGACAGCAAGAACGTCTGCGACAAGCATTAAGCCGTGAAACTAGCCACCTCGACAAAAATACCGTTAGAGAGCATCAAGAGGAATTGGTGCGCCTCTATTATAAATGTAAGATGTTTAAAACGAAAATGAAAAAAGGATACTGTTTAAGGACAAAATTTGATGCAAAGTATCCTTATATAAAGAAAGTAGCACTAAAAGTTATCATGGCTAATGTGAAGGACATCAGGAGTAATCTACACATCACAGAAGATCGAGAAATTGAGAATGAACAACAGGTTGATTTTGCCTGGAAAAACAACGACAATTACGTAACCTCAGTTTAGGGTTGGGAATTGAATTAATAGAATCCATTCTTCGATTCCTCGATTTCGACAAAATTCTAGATTCCTAGGAATCAAAAAATCAAGGCGTAGGCTTCAAACCCACTCCGTCGGCTTGCGGGTTCGATTTCCGCCTCGCACTCTGGAATAGCCTCGGCAGCCCATGCCGTGAACTCTAGCCTGAGAAGGGAGTTTGTTCGTCTCCGGAAAGTCGGTGGGGCTGATACCTCTAGAGAAAAAGGTTTTCTCTAAGTATTTAAAATTGTTGCTCTTCATGGTTTGGTACCCACCGAAGGGTGGGTACACCCCCGCAGTAGATCCCCCTCCCAACACAAGAAAATATGGATTTTAGAATGATTCGAAATAAAACTTTGAAGCTTTTTGAGACTCTTGTAGAAAAAAAATATCAGAAAGTGTGATTAATTTCAGAGCATTGAGAAAGTCTAGAATCTTTGAAAAATTAAAAAAATGTTGTAAAACTTATGAAGATTATCTTTTCAAAGATTAAACCATTTCCTAGAAAATTCACTTTTCCGAATTTTCTCAAGAACCTTAGAAAAATTACGTTCTTATAAAACACGCGCAGGTAGTTGTTCTGTTAGAAGCTTAAAAAACCTATGTTTTGGCAAAAACTGAAAAATCCCGAAACATAAAAGTCCCGACTGTGTCAAATCCCTGATTATAAAATATTTAAAACAGAAAATTATTGAAATTCCTTTTTTGGTAGAAATGTAATCTTCTTCGATGAAAATATAATTATTTGGTTGAAAATTAAATTATTTATGCAGAACTCAAAATTTTTTGAAGATTTAAATATTTTTCTAAAAATTTGATTTCTCTTGGATGTACATTAATTAATATAATTTAATGTAATTTAACTAATAATTTAGTTTACTTTTATTCTAAAGAGTATCTATTGGTCAGGAATTCAGAAAATCGGCAAATTATAAACTTTCTGAAATTTTGTATTGTCGTCCCCAAGATATCTAACAAAATAATTCGCAATCTTCGTAATTTTTTTATCATGAAAATTAAAAAAAAAAATTCCGTAAAATCTAATACATTTTTTAAAAAATTCGAGCAAACTTAAAATTTTTTTTGAAATATTTTCCTAAAATTTTCGGAAAATGAATATGGCTTGTCTCTTTGGTTCAAAATGAAGTTTCTTGTTGGTTGCTGAGTTAAGCCATTTGTTAAAGATTCCTTCCTCTTTGGTTAAAACATAATTATTTCAACTAAAAATTTAATAATTTTATTTTTGTTCCAAAATTTTTTTTCGTCGTGATAAATTTCTGACACTGTGAAACTTTTAAATTCGAAAATTGCCGATTGTAAAATATTCAAACTGGAAATTTTCCGAACATAAACAATCCAATTTTTTAAAAATAAATAGACAATTTTCAATGAAAATTATTTTCTTCCATTAAAATAGTTCATTATTGTATATTAAATGGATAAATGTGATTTTTGGAATGTGATATTTATGAATTTTATTATTCAAAAATGTTTCCAATCAGGACTTTTTTGTTTCAGTAATTTTATTTTTTAAATAATTTTTTCCGGGAATTTTCAAATTCGGTATATTAGTTTTATTTTATACTTCGAAATTTTGTTGTAGTGGCCAATTTCTATGTATAAATTACAAATAAACAATATTAATCTAAAACAACTTAAAATTAGGATATTTTACAGGAAAAGAAACCAAACCGAAACGCATAAATGTTTTTTGAATTTCAACTTAAAAAAAATTAATTCATCAATTTTTAACGATTTCAAACCAACAATTCTAAATTTTTCTAAATTTTACAAGGTTTCAAGGTAATGACGCAAAAACTATCCAAACTACCAAATGCCCAAATTTAAAAAAGTAAAAAATTGCATTTTGTCGAATATGATTTATTTATTTAAAATTAAATAGTCAAATAATTTTATCAGAGAACAAAATTTTTATATTTTTAATATCTTCTATATAACTATTTGAATTTAAGAAGAATAATTAAGAATTTTTAAAGATATCAAGGGAATTGAATTTTTTAAAGATCCCAACGAAAATTTAAATTAATTTTTTTCTCAATAATTTAATGGAAATACTTGAAAATATTTAAAGCGAATTCCCAATGCATTTATTATTTTATTATAAAAGAATGCTTTATTTTATTAAATTTGGAATTTCTTTTCCAGAAATTTTATAATTTTTGGAATTTTTTATCCAGGAATTTAAGAATGTCAGAAGATATATTTTGTGAAAACCCTTGCAAAGGGTTTCTCTAATTTTTCATAATTATTTCAAAATTTTAATGAAAATTTGAATTATTTTCGAAATTTTAAAGAAATTAAAAATAATTTTATAAAATATTTTTAATAATTTGCCAGCTTTATAAAGCGCATGTATGTTTTAAATTACCTAAATTTTTTCTAAAATTTGGTAAGTTCTTGTAAAATTAAAAAAAGGTTTAGAATGTTTGTAGATACTTTAACTATATTTCTCAAATTTTTAAAAATATTTTTGATACAATTATATGCAAATAACCAACGAATATAAAAACACAAAAAAGCCATTTTAAATTGTTATTTCGTAATAGAAATGAGTTTTTTCTACATTAAAATTTTCTTTAATTTTTTCTTATATTTGACTGAAAAATCTTCTGAATATATATATATATATATATATATATATTCGGATTTAAATTAAAATAGCTTTTCACTAATGATTCAACTGTTTTCTTAAAAAATCGCCTTTTTGGATAATATAAAATCCTATTCAATAAGAATTTGAAATATTTTTTAATAAGTTAATAACTATTATATTTTTGGCAAAAGATTTATAATTTTAGTCTAAAATTCATATGTTTGGTTGAGAATATAATTATTTCAATGGAATTTATGTATTTTGTAAAATTTCGTCTTTCTTAACGTAATATTAATCTGGATATTTGAAAATTTATCTTTTTGGTTGTAAATACAACTTGCTATTCTTTAGATGAATTAAGAAAGAGTCTAGATAAACTTTTCCTGCTTTCTCTTCGTTGAGAAAATTAATTTTAAGAAAATATTTAAAATTATTTCGAATCATTTCAGAAAAGAATCAGAATGAATTGCATGAAATTATTGAAGCTTTGAAAGACTTTCGGAAAACTTTTAGATAGATTGGAGTGATTTTTTGAAAGATATAAAAAAGTTTTCATCACATTTAAAAAATTATTTAAATTTTCAACAAAAATGAAATGAGTTGTAGATTTTTAAGTATTGTATACTGAAAATGCAGAAGCTTTTGAAGAATTCTATAACATTTTTTAAGGATTTTCTTTTTAAAAAATTCATTATATGAGAATATTATAAAATATTGAGAAAGATTTTTAAAAAAATTACAAATAATTCGAGTCAGTCTAAAAGATATTAAAAAATTTCAGAAGTTGTGAAGTGAAAAGATATATTAATAGCTTTTCGTTGACTTGCTATTTGGGTTAATGTCAGATTCAAATCTTGCGCTTGAATTTTGAAACACTTCCGCATATCTGATAGACGTACAAGTTTTTATATTTTATGGAAAATTTCTTTCCCTATTAAGTGAAAATTATGTAGATTCTATTTTTTTCACAATTCTTTTTGTTGAAAATTGAGCTACTTTTTTACATTCGCTATTCTGGATCACAACTTCGTCCGTTTTAATAGAAATGTTCAATAAAACAAGAATAGTAATAGTTAAACGATCCACCATTTTCTTAAAATCTGATTTGCGGAAAAGTAACATGTTTTTTTTTGTCTCTTTTAGACAAAATTTGATATGTTTAGGTAAAAAATACATTTGTTTGAAAAATTAGCTTTTTGCCTCAGTATTAACGTATTTTGTTTCGAAAGATTTTTAACTTTTTCTAAGAAAAATTCTAATAATTTCAGAAGGTTTAGAGCAGTATTGAATGATTTTAAAAAATTAGAAAATGTTCAAAAGCATTTTAAAAATTGAAAACAGAAGGTAAATTTTTGAAGATTTGAAATATATTTTTACCCTTAAAGATTTCCGAAAAATGTATTAAATAATGCTTTATTTTTTATTTCAATTTTTACAATAATCTAAGGTAAATTATGTAAATATAACATTAAAAAGGAATAAAATTGTGAAAAACAAACTTTTTGGATAAAAATACCACTACTTGAAAATAATTCTTTTTCGCTGAGGATTCTCCTATTTATTTAAGACTTTGTATATTTGGATAAATCTTTAAAGATTTCAAGAGAATTACCTTTTTTTGAAATACATTTTTGATCGAATATTTGAAAAGATTTTCAAGCATCGCAGAAGACTTGTTAAATTTTGAAAAGAAACAGTTTAAAAAAATATCCGAAAATATTTTTATGATTTAATAAAACTTCTGAAAAGAATGTTGAAGAAAAAATTTAAAATTGTACATTACAAAGTTTTCATTTTGAACCTTTATTTGAAGGTTGAACAATTTCCATGTTCAATATGGAGGACCTCAAAAAAATTAAAAGCCGCTCAGTTGTGGAATAAGATTATTATAATTAAAGAATTTGTTATGTGGAATTTAAATCTTTTTTATTCAGAATATAAATTGTGATATTATTTTTAAAATTGCGCCTATTTACATTCAAAATAAAATGCCTTATTCGTTTTTGTTGTAGGTATTTGTAGTTTAAAAATTCTACGATTTTACGAAGAATATAATTATTTGGTCGGAAATTTATGCATTTAATTGGTAATTCTACTTTTTTGCGAAAAATCAAATATTGGTTAAAAATCAAAATACTCGGATAAAAATTCGTTTTAATGTTGTTGAAAACTGATACATTTTCTTCAAAATTCGTATTTTCTTTTGCGAAATTAGTTTTCTTATCTGAATATTCAACTATTTCATTTTCAATTGGAAATCGATCATTTTTAGTTACAATCTAATTCTTGTGAATGAAATTTTAATTATGCTATTTTTTGTTACAAACTGCTCGTCTTTAGTTGAAAACTCAATTATTAAACTTTTCATTAAGAATTGTTTTGTGGGTGTTGAAGATTGCACTACTTTAAAATTTTTTTTTGGGTTGAACGTTAACTTTTTTTTAATATTTAAGAAATCTTTTTGTGGTTGAAAAATATTATTTTTTAGTTAGAAATTTTTTTTCTCTTTCAAAATGTATTTTTTTTTTGTAGAAAATTTCTATTATTTCTTAGAAATTGATCTGACCGTTTAAAGTTTTTAATATTTCGCTAAAATTTAATTATAAATTATTTTCTTATTATTATTCAATTAAAAATTTATCACTTTGGTTAAAGATTTACCATTTGAGTTAAAAATTAAATTTTTTGATAAAATTAGTTACTGCTTCTGTGAATCCAGTGAATTTCTTGAATTTTTTAATTGTTTTATCCGGCTATCTTTCAATTTTCGACAGTCCCCAATTTCTTATAAATCTCTGAAATCATTCAATATTTTAAATACCTTGAACATGCGGAATTATCTAAATTCCTTGGTTTCTCGGAAAATTTCAAACATCCTAATCTTCTAAAATTCTTGACATTCTAAAATGTTTTGATCATGACTTGGCTAAACTTGGATCTTTGATTTGCCAAAAAACTCTTTTGATGAAAAATAAAAATTTGGATTTTTATAAAAAATCGAAAGAAGGTAGTAATAAATTCAAAAAAGCCAAGCTGCTTATTGCGAAAAGCCTTATACACATCTGTTGACACTTTCATCTATTTTGGATTTAAAAAAAGGTATAAAGAACATTAATTTATTTGAAGATTTCAAAAGATTTCTGATTTAACTTCTAGTGATGAATAATAAAAAATGATAAATTTCCAATAAAAAATTTGCAGAATTTAGATATTTTTGAAAATATGAACAAAAATGTTTTGTTTTTATTTAAAAAGATAAATTTTTAACAAAAACTGAAATAGCTAAATTTTGGATAAAAAATTATGCATTTTTAACCGAGAAACTTGAATTTTCAAAGGTCAAAAGAAAATTTTTAGATAAAATTTAGGCAAAAAATGTTCAGATTCCAAATTTTGTTCACCTTGTGTAAAAATATTCAAAAAATTAATCGAAAACTGCACATTTAAAAAAATGTATTCGTAACAAATTTGTTTATCTTTTTGGTCGAAAATCTTTTTTCTTTTCCTTCTTTTAACTTTTGCTGTTTTTTAGGATACGAATGTAAAAATTTATTTCAACCAAATATAATTTTTCCACAATAGAATAATTTTTAACCAAGAAGGTTAACATTGTTTCAAAAAGATTATCTTTTATCAAACTGTATTAATTTTTAAGCAACTGTATCAAATTTGAACTAAAGAACATCAATTTATAACTAAAATCGAATTCGTAAATTTTTAGTTCAAAAGTAATTTTTTATTACAATAGAAATAGAATTTCCAATCAAAGAAATGAATTTTTAACTACATTAATGAATCTGCAGTTGAATTTTTAACTTTCTAAATTCATATTTTTAAACGAGATCATTGTTCCGCCAAAAATGAAATAGTCACATTTTCGAGTAATAGAATTAATTTTTCACACAAGATAAAACTTTAGAAAAAGTAGAATTATGTTTGAGTAAATAAACCGACATTTTAAAATGTTTATTTAAAATAAGAATGTTTCACTAGGAAAATTACTGTTCTTTCAAAAAAGAAAAATTTCGTCAAACAAACAAAACAACCAAATTTCAACAAAATAGAATCGAATCTGGATAAAGTTATGCGTCTTGAAAATTAATATTAAATATGTAAAAAAGGATCTTCTCCTTTGATATGCCGGGACCTAAGAGGCGAATTTTTAGCTAAAATAAAGAATTTTCAAACAGAAAAAATGAATTTTTAACAAAAACATGAGTTTAAAAAAGGAAACGAAAACTAACCAATTTTGAAAAAAGGTACAAATAAGAAGAAAGTTATTCGGAATGAGTTCACGGTCTGATTAAGAAAACCTTGATAAAAAAGAATTCGTTTTATGTGCGTCTGTACGATTCATGATTAACAAACTTTAAATAGAGACAAGGTAAAGGTAAATCTGTCAAATTTCTGTTCATTTAAAATTAATTTTTCAACTGAAAATGCATAAAAAATAACACGAAAAAAAGAAAATTCAATTTTTCGTAAAAAACACAAGATGCGAAACAAAACTAATAGCTGCCTTATAGCTTTTTCAGATATTTAAACTTTTATCTTAAAATTTCTACGTATCTGTAATCAATTCCAGGAATAAAGTAAAACATTCTATTTTAAGATTAAAGAATCCTCGTGGCTACAAGTTACTTAGCAAGCATCAAACTTATAAGATATTTTCGTTATTAAAGCACAAGTTCAAAAAAAGAAAATCACCTAAAAATTTTAAGCTGTTTTTTTTCGAAAATCTACTTTTAAATTTTTCAGTAAAACAGCACCTATTTTGTTATTTATAAAGCTTTCTTTAATTTTTCGGTGGATTATGAAAAAGCACAACAAACTCTGTTAGAATAAAGAAGAAACTAATAAATATTAATAAGCGCAAAATTTGTAAAGATTTAAAGATAAAAATTCGGGTATTTCGGAAAACAAAGACTAAGTTTCAAGACGCATAATTTAAAAAAAAAATAATTCTAAGAAAAGAGAATTGCCTAATTTCCTCTGATATACAAAATATTTCGTCCAAGAGAGATTCTAAAATTTTAAGTGTAGAATCCTAGCTTATTTGAAATGGATTCGATCCGTAAATAGTTTAGTTTTTACCTAAAAAAGGTAGGCTGACAAAAATTTGAAATAATTACTAAATTTAAAATATTAACATTTACAATTGCAAATTCTAAATTTTAAACGAAAATGAACGAAATCAAGCAAATAGATACCAGGTGTATACATATGAAACCGGTATATTTTCAAGAAAAAAACACATTTATTTCAAGAGAATGATAACAAATATTTTATTCAAAGTATGCGCCCTCG
>NC_046662.1:54108958-54114956 GCF_010883055.1 Belonocnema kinseyi | reverse complement strand
CAATACGCCAATTAGCACAAATGGTAAGTTCCGACAGTGCCTACAAGTGTGCCTACTAGACGCTAGATGGCAATACCGGTTTCATATGTATACACCTGGTACATCTGTAACTATAAGAGCTTTTTAAAGCAATACAGAAAAAATTTTTTATCAGAAATGATAGACTTTGAAGTCAAAAATGCGAATCATCTACAAAACAGATGAGTTCTGTACCCTGCAACAATTATAGTTTTGAACAAATACTTCAATCTAGAACAATAAAGTTGAATTTTTAACAAAAAAGATTATTTAGCCAATAAAGAAAAATCTACTCATTTGTACGAAATGATTCAATTATCAGCCTAAAAATATAAAAAAAGTTTTAGAAACAACTGAATTAAAAACGAGTGAAATCAAAAATTCTAGTTAAAAAGTATGTTTTTTGAAACGAGTTTAAGGTCTGGTAAATAAAAAAATTGAGGAAAAAGAATGCGTTTTATACGCGTGTTTCTTTTTAGTGATCAACCCACTTTAAATGGAGACAAGGTAACTTCCTCAAAAACTTAAGTGCTGTAGTGGTCTAAACTCAGTACGCAGACATCAGAATAGAAAAAAGGCAAAGATTACGTTTTTTCTAAAATGAATTTTTTACTCCTTACTCTGATGGTACTTTCTCTAAGTGAGTATAAGTGATGAAATTAAATTAATTCAAACATGTTTTTAAATTGTGAGCTCCAATTTCCTATGAGCATCTTTTTGCAAATTTTAACAATTGTAATTGAAAATAAAAATATATTTCAGTTGAAATATCAACATATGCAGTTTGAAAATTCACCTATTTGGTGAAAAATTATTCGTTTTTATTGAAAATTTCAATTTATTTTGAAAAATCAATTTAGTTTATAGAAAATTCTTTCTTTGTAGATTTAGAAGCAATTTTTTGAACTAATAATTTATCTATTTCATGTTTGGTGGATAATTTATATTTTTACATTCTCATCAGAGAACGTATTAGAATTGTGTAAAATTTTACCCCCCCCCCCAATTTTTGTCAAATGGCCACGTTTTGTGACCCTCTTAAACCGAAAAACAGATTTTTACGAATGTGTCTGCTTGTCCGTATGTATGTCTGTATGTCTGTCTGTCTGTGAACACGATAACTTTCGAAAAAATTAATCTATTATATTGCCCTTTGGCACACTCGTTTAGTTTCCTAAACTTAAAGTCAAGTTCGTTAGCTGGCCATTTTGGATAAAAATTCAAAAAGTGGGCACATTTTGAATATTTTTGAGACCACTTTTTTGAAAATTCCAAAATTCTCTGTACGGTTATTTATAGTATTTAAAAAGTTGAACAATTTATCAAAATTACTTTTTTTTAAAAATCAAAAATTACCAGAGTTAGAGCATTTTCAAAATCCAAAAAAACAAATTAAAATGAACATTTTAAGCCAAACAACGAATGATACGAAAAAAAGTCATGAGAAAAAAAATGTTGTTTTTTAAAATCCCTACAAGATCACGATAAAAATTTTTTTAAATTGGTCAAAAACTTGAAAATTCCAAATTTAATCGTACAAAAAAATTTTGAAACCACATTTTTTCAAAATTTAAAACTTCTATGTACGGCTGTTCATAGTACTCAGAAACTTAAACAATTTATTCGCATGACTTTTTTCTATAAAAAGAAAATTATCAGAGATAGAGCATTTTCAAAAAAAAAAAAAAAAAAATGAAATGAATATTTCAAGCCAAACAACGCATGATATGAAAAGAAGCCAAAAGAAGAAAAACTTTGCTTTTTAAAATCCCGACAGGACTACGTAAACAACTTTTATAATTTAGTCGAAAAGTTGAACATTACAAATTTGATCGTACCAAAAATAATGAAAAATTCAAAAATTCCATTTTTTGGTCAAACTATGCAAGATACGGAAAAAAAATAAAAAAGCTCAAGTTGCGCACCCTGGGAAGAACTACAAATTTTTAATGTATCACTTTTTGATATAAGCTACGAAAAAAAATGAGACAAAAATTTTTCATCCAAAAAAGAGCTATAATTTTTGATAGGACACGTAGTTTTTGCTTCAGTTGTGAAAAATATCATTCAAAATAAAAATATTAAATTTCAGAGCAGCTTAGAATACAATTTAGAGCAAAATAAGCAACAAATATAAAAATAATCATGATAAATACAATTTGCTTTTTATTTTGCAATTTTATAATAAGTAATACCAGACAGAGTTACATAAAAATGTATTATAATTAATGTATTATAGTTAAATCCTAAAGACCTTTAACAAAAGAGAGTTCAAAATTACAGTTGTCGGTTCGTTCACCTTTGTTTTTAAAAGGTCTGTGCCCGAATGTGGAAGAAATGCAAAGACCAAGTGCGGAGTGCGATTGCCATCAGTCGCATGCTGTAGGTGCGCTAAAACTCTCTTTCAACGAAAGAGAATTCACAATTACAAAATTACAGTGGTGGATGTTTTGAGTCTTAATTTTGAAATGTTGGCGCAAGAATGTGCAGAAATATGAAGACCGAGCGCGAAGCGCGAGAACCAACAGTTGCGCGCTCTAGGCGTCCTCACACTTGCGGAGAAGCAAGCAGCGCGCACAGCGCTCGATGAGAATGTACCCGCGTAGTGGGCAGATTTTTTAGTTTAAATTTAGCTACATGGTATAGAGTTGAAAGACTCTATTAAACATTTTTTATAGGGATGAAGAATATCACACATAACCGAACGGTTAGATAATAAAATTTAAAGGCTGGGTAACGATACACGTATTCTACGAGAACTTTTTCAGAATTTAGATTGTTCCAACAGCCAAAATTACTAAAAATTTTTAGTCAACGATCCAGGTGAACTAGGTCGTGCACTAGGTAGTTTAATAAGTATTCTACTAGCACTACTGGAGCGCGGCCTGGTGCACCAGGATTGTCGACTCACTATTTGGAACTGTTTTCAATGTTCCGAAAATTCAAATTTTTAACAAGATCTCGTAGAATACGTATTAAACTACATGGTGCTCCACCTGGTGATCCGATTCGTCAACTCCCCATTTTTAGTTATTTTGGCGTTTGGAACGATCTAAATTTTGAAAAAGTTCTCGTAGAATACTTCCTAAGCTACCTGGGGCGCGATCTAATGCACCCGGGTCGTCGACTGATCATTTGGCATTATTTACCCTATTTACAAAATTTAAGTTTTCAAAAAGTTCTCGTAGAATACGTATTAAACTTCTTGGTGCGCGGCCCGGTTCACCCTTGTAGTGAACTTACCATTTAGAGACGTGTCGGCTGTTCGCAAACCTAAGATTTTCATTTTTAACGCAGGGTAATTTTCTCTGACACTTACATGTTCTTAAGAGTAAAGATTTGTATTTAGCATGTCCTAAGCATGGGAAACGGGCAAGAGCAAGGCTTACGCCATGCTGCCATTTAGCCGTGACTCATGCTTATCCTTAGACCAAACAACGGATGATACGAAAGAAAGTCATAAGAAAAAAAATGTTACTTTTTAAAAGCCCTACAAGATTACGGTAACAATTTTTTTAATTTGGTCAAAAAGTTGAAAATACCAAATTTAATCGTATAAAAAGAATTTTATAACCACATTTTTTCAAGATTTAAAAATTCGACATCCGAAAAAAGAAATTCCGTAATTTTTTATTTTGTTTATTTTTGATTTGAACAGGTTTCGGTTTTGACTTGAAGTTTCCCATGTAAAATGCATGGGAAAAAATCAGTTTTTTGAGTTTATGGAGTAATTTTTTAGGGTTCGACAAGTATGACATCTCTACGAAGCCAATGCATGGAAATGGGAAACGGACAAAAGCAAGGCTTGCGCCATGCTACCATTTAGCCGTGACCCATGCTTTAGCCAGATATTTCCATGTTTTTGCCATACTTGAGCCAAGCAAACTTTTTTTCACGCGTGTTTGTAAATAATAATAAATTATCAGTTTACATGCAAATTTTCTGCAAAAAAATCCTCTATTTATTTCCCTTTGAATGCACAGCGGCGATATTGCTTTATGCAGCTAAAGATTAAATAGGAATGGCATCTATAAATGAGAGTTCTATAATAATAGATGATAGCCCGGGTAACTCGGGCGGTTAGGTGCTCGATCTTCAAGCTAGAATTCCGCGGTTCTATCTCTGACATTTGAAATATTTCTTATATATCTTTACCGTATTTTTAGTGGTTCAAATCCCAATTTAAGCTGTAGGTCCCTCTTCATGCACCTTATAGCAACCTAGTCTGTGCATATTTAAAAAGTGTGAGATACGCGAAAACTGGCAGCATTTGCAGGATTTTCTGAATGAGGATCGTCCTGAGCCACCACAAAATAAACATTAAATAAATTTTCATAATTAAAAAAATAAAAATGTTGATCTTTTTCGAAAGCGGTCATGTCAACGTGAAAACTAAGTAGATTTGAAGGTTTTTGAAGCGGAATTTTGGCTTCGACCAACTAGAACTAACCCAATAAAAAGACTGTTCAAATTCCCCCATCCCAAAAATGAAAATTTTGAGTTATCTTGAAAACCCTGTGAGATACGCGAAAACTGAAAAAATTTCTGAGTTTTCAAGAGTGAAATCGCTTTGAACGGAAATGTTAAGGTTTTTGCAGAGGGTTATTTTTTGCACCTAAATGAACTAGTCCAATCAAAAGATTTTGTAAATAAACAAATAAATGCTGAATTACCTTAAAAACCGTGCCAGGACTTGGAGGCTTCGGTCTTATGTATAGGGAAAGAGTGGGGGACAGGGAATTGAAAAATGAAAACATTCAGTCGGGGGGGGGGGGTAGCCCCCCACGTCTGGCTACGCCACTGATTGTGAGAGGTACGCGAAAACTGACGAAATTGTGAAGGTTTTTCTAAATTCGGATGGCCCTCAGCCACCCTGCTGTAAACCAACAGTCAAATTTCATTTGTTCAAACAATTGAAAATTAATGAAACAATGTTATTAAATATTCCACTAGACCAATATTAATAATTTTAATGGAAAAATTTTTCAACAACAAAAATTATTGAAACAAATTCCATTTGTTTCAATAATTAAAAATTAATTAACCAATAATTAAAAATATTCCACTAGACCACTATTAATAGTTTTAAGTGAAAAACGACCCGAATACAGTGCTTAAAAGATCGATTTCATGAAGAATGGACATTTTTTGTTTGATGGGTAGTTTTTAAGTACTCGTGGAGATGTCATACTTGTCGAACCCTAAACAATTACTTCATGAACTCAAAAAACTGATTTTTTCCCATGCATTTTACATGGGAAACTTCAACTCAAAACCGAAACCTGTTAAAATCAAACATAAACAAAATAAAAAATTACGGAATTTCTTTTTTCGGATTTCGAGTAAAATTGATGGGATCGTTGCCCTTTGAAAAAATCGTTTTTAAGCCATCCTAGTATTTCAATCATAAAAGATAAATATAAACATTAAAATTGTTGAAAAAACTTTATTATCCAAGAAAAAACATAAATAAACAAAAATGTTAAACCCGAAAAAAATCTACAAATTTTGTATTAATCACTTTTTTATGAAACGCCTAATCCTTGTTTTAATTGAAAGAAATAACATTTAAGTTTTTGTGTTTTCAATGTTTATTTTTTTGGTCAAGCGACACAAGGTAAAACAAAAAATTAATAGAAGAAAGCTTTTCGCCCAAAAGGATCTACGCATTTTGATTCTAATTATTTTTTGGAAGGATGCTTATTTTTTGTGTAAATAGTAAAAAACAACATTGAAAATAAAGGAATTAATTTTTCAAACGGCACAAGGTGAAATAAAATGGTAATTGATGTTTTTTATGGAAAGCACAATTTTTTTAATCATGAAATTGAAACAATAAAAATCTTTGTTTCAGTATGAATGTAAACAGTTTTAATTGCAACACTATTTATCTATTGAAATTATACATTTTTTCAGATCCCTGAAAATAAAAATCAATGCAATCTAAAGTATAAATATTAAAATAAGCACGAAAAATAAA
>NC_046662.1:54098182-54108858 GCF_010883055.1 Belonocnema kinseyi | reverse complement strand
TAAATTTTCAGGAATCTCAGGAGGTGGTTGCACCCCAGTAACGGATCAAGCTTCGATCCGCAATAAACCTAGTCCTCGAGCTATTTCCAATGCTGAAAATTCCTCGAAACCCGCTACTGCCACGAATGATATACATGATTACTTCGTAATAGAATCTGAGATCAAACCTATGAAGCATAAATTAGATTTCAGCACCAAAGCAGGGACATCGTCTATAAATAATTATACAAACAAAAAAATCGATGTCGGCACCAAAGCAGAACCATCATCCCTAAATAATCCTGTGAACCAGAAACTGAATACCATGATGAGTCCGCCGTTGTTACCTGGGAAATATAATCAGAAATATGAGAAACAGTAAGTTCATTTAAGGTTTTTACATACAAATTTCACAGTATTTTTAGCATAAGGGTTCATTCATCCTTCTACTATAATGTAACCCCTTACTTTTTCGCCCCTAACTTATTTTCCCTCATGTCACCAAACATCGATACCAATGCTGCCATCACCTAACTTTGCTTCTACTCAACCCTCACTGCCCCACTTCACTTCTACCTTTCCTATCCCACAATAATGCTTCTTACGTACTGCCTCTTCTTAAACACACTGACTTCACATCCCCAACTCCTCCAAACCTGCATTTCTTAACACACATTCACATACCTTTCCCACCAATAACTCCCCTCTTGTAATTATTCTTTACCCACTCCCACCATGCGCTCCTTTCTCCTGCTTTTTCTTCCCTTTCCTATGCTACTGATACTCCTTCCTTAATATCCCTACTGCGCCTTTCCTACTCTTCCAACTCAAAATTCCTTCGCATATCTGCCCCCCCCCCCCCAAGTTTCTTTCATATTCATCTAAACCTTACTCACATGCCATACCGTGCCTTTCTAACTCCGCTCTACACGTACCTCTTCTGTTCTTCCCTCTCTCACTGTCCTTCCCATACTAGACTTACTGCTCATGCTCTACTTCCTCCCTATTATGTTTCTTTCACATATCCTCCCACAGCCCTTCCTCTAATAACCCTACTAATATTTATACTGAAAGCCAATGAGTTTAATTTTTATTTAAAAAAGCTTTCCTAAGTAGCAATTTAAGGCCTACTTTAAAGCCGTAAATCCTACCTTATTAGCCGCTGGAGACAGATTAGGTCCACTTTGAAGCTGAAACTACTACATGTAGGACTTGTGGCATCAAATCAAGTTTTTTATAATCTCTCATTGAGTATTTACCAAATGCCTTTCGCTCTTATCGATTCAGTTGACGGAACGCGTAATGATGTCTTCGATACAAGTCATTAGCACTTGTCTAATATTTTAAGGTCCAAAGTCTTTTTAAATATGAAAGAAATAATTATATAATTAATTTTTTTATTTTTCTGTATCGTGAAATATTTAAAACCATTTTTGAAGAGTTCAACATAAATATGTTCTGCTTTTTATAACATTATACGTGTTATAAGAAATTAAGGCTACATATTTAAATTTGATTCTGTGTTATTTATTACTTAAATGAATACAATGTCAAATCTTCAGATTTTAATAACAATATCTCTTTATCTCTTTTAAAGTAAAGATTTTAAAAAATGCATTCAGCATCATACTTAATCCAATTACACTAAAAATGCAAATATATAGTTCAACATTCAACCTAATATTCATCAGGAAATAAGTTTCTATTAACATTAACAGTATCGGTAATATAACCAATCGCCTCGTCGTCAATACAAAATTTGGCCAGGATATTAATTAATAAATTAGGTAACAAATTTGTATGCTAATCAAAATAAATAAAATGTATTCTAAATAAAAATAAAATGTAAATTTAAATGTTAATTTGACTCGATTCTGGCTGCATTTTTGATTCTAGGCTACATTTTGCTAAAATTAAGCTCAAATACCCTGGAAGCAAATATAAATGAGCAGTCATTCTTTTTTCGCATCATATTTTCTGTCTGAAAAAAGTTTTTCGAACAGTATTTAACGTGTTTTAAAGCCAAAATTATTATTATAATTAAGTGAAAGAGGACTCATTTCTTCGCAAAAAAAAAACAACTGATTTTAATGATTTTTCATCTGGTCCATCTAATAGCCGGACTGCCTTAATCAGGTGCTAGACACGTAAAGAGTAATATTTCTATTAGAAAATATTTCTCTGAAAAAATATTTTTGAAACTCTCAATTGTTATTATTTAGTAACAAAAGTGACAGAAACCATTGAAAAAGTGGTACTGTTTTTGAAAAAAAAATTATTTTCTTCATTAAATTATGTTGTAAATAAGTTATCCGTAATACTCTGATAAAAAATTTAATAACAATTATTAAATTTAATTATATTTATTAGATACATATTCTAATATATTTATCAAATTTATTATTTCATTCCTAATATTCGTCGTTAGCGATGGAAAATATATAATTTTTATAATTTGTTGTGATATTTAATCACCTATGTGGCTTTTTAACATACACACACTTTCATTATTTATCGATGAAAATGTTTATAATGACTTATCATTCTACAATATTTACTAATTTTTCATGACGAATATCATTCTCATGGAAATTTTCAGCATTTTCATTAAAGAGAAAATGTTTTTCTGTGATTAAGCATTGAAAAAATGTATTTATTTATCTATAAATGATAAAGGCCAATTAGGTCAAATCTTGATTGAAAGTTTTTTTTAATGAATGTGCAATCAGTTATAAAGTTTACCAATGAGTTCAATTAACCTAAGTAAAAAATTAGGGTCAGTATTGAAGGGGAAGTTAAACAGCGTTAAAGTAGGGTCTTGAGTTATAAAAATATAGCCTCTAAATATTTAAAGTAGCTTTACAGAAGTTTTATGGCGATAAAGTAGACTTAAATGTTTTATTCTCTAGGAATTTAAAGCTTAAAACAGGGGTTATAAGTTTTAAAAAGCGTCAAAGTAGGTTCTAGTAAGCAGCTTCAACTTAAAAGTAGGGTCTAAATTTCGACCTTGGTTCTCTTTGTCTTAGGATTCAACTATTTTGTTGAATAGTTGTCTTTTGTGCATGATTTCCACTGTCTCAGATTTAAAATTTAAATATTTTTTGGTAAAAATACTGTTTATCTATTAAACTTTATTACATTAAAAACAATTTTCATACTCAAATTGAACATAGAGCGCGAAGGACGCAATTGATGAGTCTTTGTGTAAATTGATTATCGCTTTATTTTCAGCATTTAATCAAGCCATTCAAGTGGAAAAAAATTCTAGTAATTTCGTCGAAAGCACATCTAGCACATCCAGGTTGACCTAGGAAAACTTTAGCGTGCCACCCTATTGGGATTTGCTGGTAACTTATACATGTATATGACGACATCTGATCCTTATATAAACTAATAATAACCTTTTATTATTACAAACTGTCATTGTGTTAGATAAAAAAAATTGAAAAAAAAAATTAAAAGTAATAACATGCTTGCATCAAGACCATAGTCGAAATTAAGAACACTATACAATGCACGGATTTTACTGCGATTTTCCTTGTGTACTACGAAAAAAAAAACTTGTAGGTGAATGCTAGGGCAGATGATTTTTGCGATTGTGATTATTGCCTAACGAACTGATAAAAAGTTCATTTATGTGTTTTTTATACATACTTTTATTTTTATAAACTTGCATAAGCCAAGAAGAATTTGTTTAATGATTTATGTGAATTTTCGCGTGAAAAATTTTTTGCTTACTTATCAATCTAATTATATCATTTTTACTAACGAAACAACAAAATGTATTAATAATTAATTTATATGACTATTAGTAGTAATTCCATAAACAAAATCATAGATTAAAATTCAACTAGTTTAAATTAGGTTAAGATCAAAATTTTCGAAACCTATTTAATCTTCAATAATCAAGATAATGTATAAAATTCGTGAAAATAAAAAAAAATATTTTTGTAAAAAAAAAACTTTTTTTTATTTAGGAAATAAGATCTTTTTTAAATTCAGAATTTCTATGTTCTTTGGTCTTTGTATGCGTAGTTTCATTTTCAAAAATTCGATACATTAATTCTAAAATCATGGACTTTATATTCCGAAAAAAACAGCGTTTTCTGTTCCAATTATACGAGGAGAATTTCATGGTCATTTCAAAACTGAATTTCAGGAAATAAATATCATTCTTTGTAATTTTTAATCGTAATTTCTATAAAAAAAATATCTCAATCTGCCAGAGCCTAAGAGAAACCAATTATTGTTTTGAATTATTGTTGCAATTATATTTGTTGTGTTAATTAATCAAAAAAATGGTTGAAATGAAATATTTAGAAGTGCCTGGCTAGGTTTCTTCATGAAATGAATTGAGAACTTCAAATTAACTTACATTAAATAATTTCAGAAGTTTTATCCATTACCCTCTTTAAAACGCTCAAGTTTTAAATTGAAATTCTAAAATCTTAGAAAGAAAAATTACACTGCCACACAAAAAAAAGTGTGCGGATCTGGTAACAAGACACACGTATTTCTATGGATTTTGGGGCGCTGAATTCAAATTCGGTATCAAAAATCACCCATCGCGTCATGGTTGAGCCATAACCTCAAAAAATGACGAAAAATCATGCACTGTGGCAAATAAATTTCAAAATAATGCCAGTGATGCAAATTTTCACTTTAAAAACATGTCGACAACTGTAAAGGATCAAGCCTTGCCTGATATCAACTTATTTAACATAACTTTACCCAACAGATCCTGACCTCACCTAACCTGAATCAACAGAAATTTATTGAACTACACGTAAAGCTCTGGAAGAGTATTTTCCCAGTAGCAAATGTGTGCTACATCGAATGGGTCAACTCTAGCCTAACCTAGAAATAAATCTAACCTATCCTAAACTAACCTAAACTAATCTCACAAAACACAATTGAACTGATTGTGTTGTCCCGTTGTGTTTGCGGTACCGTTTGAATCAGCTTGGGCTTAACCTGCAAAGAGGTCAAACCTATCCTAACCGGAAAAAACCTGACCTAACCTAACCCAACTTAACTTCACGTAACACAATTAAACTAATTGTGTTGTCCCGTTGTGTTTGCCGTACCGTCTCATTCAGCTTTGGCTTAACCTACATAGAGGTTTAACCTATCCTAACCTAACAAAACCTAGCCGAATGAAATTCAACCACACGTGTAGCTATGTAAGCGTACGGTTTTCAGTCTTACATGTGTGCTACATTTAATATGTTAACTCAATCTTAACCTACAAATGAATCTAACTTAACAGAAGCTAACGAAATTTTGCTTAACGCAACACAACGTAACTTAACTGTTCCCTTTGTAACACAATAAAATTCATTTCATTGTACTGCAGGTGGTTAAAAATTTAGACGCACATTACTCGTTTGAAGAAACTTAGAACTGCAAGTAGAATTGACCACATTTCAATTAACCTGACAATGTTTGTATCAATTAAAATGTAGAACTGTAACTTAAACATGCAAATGAATAAGAGTTTTATTCAAAATTTTTTTCTCTCTGCTTTTCTCAGTCTTAAGGGATATATTTATACTATGTTTCGTGTTTACATTTTATCTGGCTTTTTATTGTAATTAAATTGATTTATAGACCTACTTCAGTCTATTTTCTGCCTGCTATAACGTGTCCTTTTTTCTTCGAAGGAACGATGCAAAGGGTTTAAGTTCTTTTTTAGAGATTTCAGAATTTCATTTAAGTAATTAATTTTGTTTGCATCTTTTACCTGATATGTTAAATCGCGTGATTGTCTGTAAAGTTTGATTCGTCTTGTCTTCTTACACTTTAATGGATTCAAATCATTTGATTTGCTTTCTAATTTTCGTGTAACGTTTGTTATGTTTTATTTTTCATGGTCTGAAACAATGTCTCGGCCATCAATGTTAATACTTTCTGCAATTTTAAGAGCTTTATTCAAAAGCTTCTCAATTGCGTGGTCAGCATCATTTTTAATACTAAAAACCAGTATGAATGGAAATTCTGCGGATGGTGAATATTTTGGTGAAGCACGATTTAGACATTCACGCAATAGTGGCGGTACTTTTCCCTTTCCAGAAAAGGCGAATTTTTTACTCGTAGCAGAATACGATGGGTGAATTTTGTCATCAAAATTTTTTGTGAGTATAATTCTAGAATCCCTACGCATAATCGGTGCCGCTGAGGGTACTTGATCTGTCGACTGTCGCCTCAACATCGCATCAAATTTCCAAGCAGACGATGAAACTTCAGTCACCAGCTAAACTTTTATCTACACACTTTTTCGTAAAAAAAACACACAAATAGAGATTAAAACACTTACTTTTGGATTTATTGGTATAAATTCTTTTTTGGTTTGTTACAAATATTCACATGTAATCGTTGCAAAATTTTAAATGCTATTTTCAGAATGTACGACACATGTGCTCTTCAAAAATAATAAACAATGTTGCGAATTTCCTAGCTATCATAGGCAAACTATGTTTCGAGAATTCGGGGGAATCCCTGATCCAATCTGAATAAAACTTGAGTATGACGGTCGGTATTGCTGGGACTCACCTCTTTCTTATTTAACTCACCACTATATAAATAAGTCATCTACACAAAAACAACTTGTAGCTCACTAGGTCGGCGTAACAGAGACCCTCCTTGTCGGCTTCGTCATGGATCTTCGACAGATGTGGGTCCTCGTGGTGGGCCTAGTAACTACCTGTGGGCCAAGTGCTAGAAGCTAAATCCAGCATTCCGCCAGACTTGTTCCTTGAACGAAATCGAAGTAAGCCCACTCCCGTGTTGAGGTGCGTAGAGGATTTGAGTACTGCCCGCCGTGGGTGGTCGATTTTCCTTTTTCCATTTAGCGGGCTTGAAGTCTTGATCTAGTGGGATAGTGATCACGTTGTTCTGTTCCGGTGCCTTCACGAGCAGTTCAAGCGGCCTTGTCATTAGTCGGATGTAGGAGCTATTCGCCTTGCGCAGCTTGGCAACACGGACGAGGCCGTCCGGCCCAGGTTGTACGACAGCGATCCTTCCGAGAAGTCAGGTTCCATTAGGCTTGATAAGGGGAGGGTCGAGGATGACGAACATGTCACCGTCCTCGAGATTTGAGCAAAGTCTAGTCAACTTGGTCCTCTGTTAGAGATTGTTCAAATACTCACGGCTCTCTCGATGTTGACGAGTAGCGTGGATAACTCATCAAACGTGAGCTCGCGAGGCCCAGCGATTTTTTGACGATTGGATTTCACAGACTTGACGCACGCTTCCAAGAGTTCGCCAAAGTGGGGCGCAGAGGTTGAGATAAATCTGCAGGTTATACCCTGCTGGGCAAGGCTTCCCTCGAAGAGACCCCAATCCATTTCCGCTGCGCGTAGCAGACGGAGAAGTTTCGTGTTGGCCATGGACATTCGCGAGATCCGAGGTAACTTCTCCAGTCACCAGAAGTGCTGCACGAGCTCGACTAGTCTCTCCTAACAAGGTGCAGGGTCTGTGAGAAGAAGACAGTCATATATGTTGGCACCGAGAACGATGTTCACTCTTCCAGGAGTGTCAAACCCTGGAGGTGCGTTCCGCTAGCACTTCCACAACGAAATTTCAGTATTTTATTTATGCCATAATTTTTGGATTTTTAGGGCTTTTTTGGGACAGAAGCCGATTTTTGGGCTCTTTTAGTTTTCTTTAAAAACCGACTTTTGGGTGGACGTTCTAGTCTGTAATAACACCAGTACAGAAAATTTGAAAAATTGAAAAAACCAACTGCGTCAGAATTTTGAGCTTTTTTTGGGCTCTTCAAAAATGCGCAAAAAAATATGTTTCAGGACGCTGATGCATGTCACGAAATCCTGTTCGGCTGGCTTCAGCCAAAAATAAAAAAAGTCAACAAATTAAATTCAGCCAAAAGAAAACAATTAGGATTAAGTTAAACAAACACTTTCCAAAATCAGTTGTTCATATCCTAATCTCGAAGATAAAATTTAACAACATTTAAAAACATCCCCTATCACATTTAAAGAACCCAGTCTCAACCTCCATCAGCTAAAACTGCTAAAACAAACTCAAATTAAAAATAACTACCCAAAACAACTTTCAAATCATCTATTTAATAAATCTATCTCCACAGTAATATTCCATATCAGCTATGAAACTCTATTATCCCGTAGGAACCTATTCTCACCTTACATCAATTAAAACGGTAAAAAATACTTAAAATTAAAAATAATCACAACAGGTACATTTGCAGGTCCATTGAGCTGGCACCTCCACAATCGAATTTTGGGATTTTTCATTGCTCAGATTTTTTTTTTTGGCTTCTTTACTTTTTTCAAAAAAATCAATTTTCTTGTGGAGGTACCAGCTTACATTAACCCAGCACCTCCACTTCTTAAAATCACTAAATATTAAAAAATTTAATTTTATTAGATGTTTGGCTTTTTTAGGCTCTTAAAATCTGCACAAATAAATTCTCCATACCGAACCTCAACTTCCAAAATTAACCCCCTTAAAAAATTTAAAATTTTCAGTAATTCATCACAGGAAATTTTGGGGCTTTTTTGGGCTTCCAGAAAACACCCACTTCGATTATTGGGTTCCAACCGTTATATCTTTTTTTAAATTTTACAGCTTTAATAGAGTCCCTGATTTTTGGGCTTCTAGAAGATACTCGCTTCGGCTTATGGGCTCCAGCTCTTTACGTCAAAAATCAACCCTTTTCTACCAACGACTTTGCCAAAAGTAACTTTTTTTAGAATTTTATAATGTCATTAGAGTCTGTGATTTTTGACTCTTTGTGACTCTTTGAATAAATAACAGTGACTATTTTTTCGACTTATTGTTGACATTTAATTACAAAAATATGCTAATAAAAAAATCTGACCGCCGCGTGGGTACATTCTCATGGGGCGCTATGCGCGCGGTTTGCAATTTTAGTTCATCAATTTTTTTCGTATCTTTCATAGGTGGACCGCAAAATGAAATTTGTTATTTTCGATAATTCTGTGTACGATCTAAATTTGAATTCTCAATTTTTTAACTTTTTTTTTTTAATTTGTTAAGATATTGTTTTAGAGCTTTCAAAAATGAACGTTTTTCTTTTCTTGACTTTTTTTTATATCATGCGGTTTTTGGATTGAAATGTTAATTTCAGTTTGTTTTTTTGGATTTTAAAAATTCTATAATTCTGATAATTGTATTTTTATCAAAAAAAAACTCATAGGAATAAATTGCTCGAATTTCCGAGTATTATAAAAAACTGTACATAGATTCTTTAATCTTGAATGAAATGGTCAACAATTTTTTAATTGCGCTCCCGTTTTGAATTTTCATTCAAAATAGCTAGTATGCTAACTTTTCAATTTTTTCAGGTCTTCACAATATCTGCCAAAGCAGAATCCAATTTAATTAATCTTTTGAAAGTTATGGTGCCTACAGAATACATACTACAGACAGACAGAAACCTTCGTAAAAATAATTTTTTCCAATCAGGGGGCCTCAAAACGTGGAGATTTGAGAAAAACCGACAAAGTGAAATGTTACATAAAACCAATACCAATACTAAGAGCCTAAAAATCAGGTACACTATTGAAAAATTGAAATTCTCAAGAAAGTTTTTTTTGATAAGGTCGTATCTATGTGGTGGAAAGGGGTTGATTATTGACGTTAAGGGTTGGAGCCCAAAAATCGTAGTGGGTATTTTCGAGGAGCCGAAAAATCGTAGTGAATATTTCTGAGGAGCCCAAAAATCAGAGAATCTATTGATTTTTTTTTATTTAAGTCCTAATTAAAAAAACTGACTGAAAATTATTCTCTTTTGTTGAAGGATTTAACCATTTTTCAGAGAATTCATTTTTTCGAATTTTCTTAAGAATCTTAAAAAAATTAAATTCATGTAAAATTGAAAACGAATGGACTGGAAAACTGAATAGTTTTCCAAAATTTGTTTATTTTAATAAAATTCATTTTTGTAAAATCGAAAATTACCCGCCCGCGTAGCGTACAATTAATTTTGATTTAAATTTCCAAAAAATATTGTATTTATTAAATTTTCAAATATATTTTCAAATTTTAAATTCATTTTTTAATTTTCTACAAAACGTATTAACGTTTTTTTTAATATAAAAATTTTGAAAATTATTTCTAGATACAAAATGTAGCTTGGCAATCTTCGAGATTCTTTTCCAACAAGGCTTGAATTATTATAAAAATTTGTTAAATTATTTCAAATCTTGTTTAAATATGTTTGAAATCTTCGAAATTCTATATTCTAGGGACAACTGAAAAATCCTGAGAAAAAAAAGTCCAGACTCTCAATTACCTGATTGATAAAATATTCGAAATAGAAAATTCTCGAAAATAAAATATTTATGGCAATACTATGAACTATCTAAGATTCTTCATTGTAGTCTTCAAAATATTTTTCAAATAGATTCGCAATTTTCTTATTTTTTTCGAAAAAATTATAAAAATTGCTGTAAACTGTTTCACATTATTTTTGAAAATTTCAGAAAAGTTTTCTAATGTTTCAAAAATGTTCTTAAAATTGTTTGAATTGATACAATCAATTTTTTTTTTGATTACCATAGAAACAACGTATATGATGGTGGATGGTTATGTTTTTTTTAATAACACACTTTTTTATTTCAATTGAATAAGGTTTCTTATTCGATATAAAGAAAAAATCGAACTGTTCTCTGAGCTCTCCAGGCAGAAATACT
>NC_046662.1:54096079-54098082 GCF_010883055.1 Belonocnema kinseyi | reverse complement strand
ATGCATCAGCCTTGGAGGAGATTATGTTGAGAAATAAAAAAAAAATTCTTAAAAACGTTGTTTTTCTTGGTCAGGCCGGAAACTTATCAATCCACCCTCGTATCTCTTTTTACTAGAAAATTAATCTGGTTGGTTAAAAATTCATCTTGTATGGAAAAAAATCGATTTGGTTAAAATAAATTTTTACATTCGCATCAAATTTGAGTGAGCTTCCTGAGGCCTGGAAAAAAATGAGTTCGCTTACGAGCTATTTTTGACTAACGGTTATGATTTTAACGCTCGGAAAAGCTTTTCAACTAATAAAAAAATTCAATTTTTCATTAAAACTACACGAGATATCAAAAAATGTTAAAAAGCGAAATTGTTGACCTTGAAAAGTTAAGACATATATTTTTCCATTTTTTGAGAAAAATTTATCTATTTTTCTTAAAAAATTTTTTTTTAATTTTTAAAAATATTTAAATTGTGCAAATTTGTAGTTTAAAATTCTGTATTTTCTATTATTCATGACTTGAAATCAAATCATAAATTTTTTGTAGTCTTCAGATTAAATAATGTGATTCAAACCTTTTTTTTTGAATCTAAAATACAGAAAAGTGCAAGTTGCCTCGTGATGAAAGATAAACATCGTAATTTTCAAAAAAAAATTAAGGGGTGAACCAAATCTGAAAATTTTAAAATTGAGCTAAAAATGTTCAAATTCACAAAAAATAAATTTGAAAAAAAGTATATTTTTACTTGAGACAAAATTAAAGTTAACGTCTTTCTACAATTTTTTTTTAATTAATGGAATTGGCCACCCCTAATCTCTTTTTATTTTTTGTCAGATAATATATATACGTTCCATACACAAAGACAATTAGGAAGATAGTTTTATAACGAAGAAGGTGAAATAAAGTCCATTCAATATCAATAAAAAAATTAAGCGAGTTAAACCAGCCCTATATATTTTTGAATTCGCTAAAAATTGCTGAATTCATAAGAGAAAAATTTTGAATATATATTTTGCACTTCAGACAAAAATAAAGTTGACGTGTTTCGCCAAAAAAAAATGTTTCTTTCAATTATTTCGTTTCTAAGATAATATACACGTTTCAAACACAAAGACAATTGGAAAAAGTTTTATACGGAAGGAATTAAAAGAAAAACCATCCACCTAAGTATTTGCATAACATTATTCGGGAAAAAATCATGATTCTTAACCAATGAAATTACGAAAAAGGCCAAAGGTAAATAAAACATTGCCTTAAGATAAGAATATCGTGATAAATCTTTGCCTTGTGTTGTTTGACATTGAATAAAGTAATTAACAAACAAAAAAATCAGGGAGCAGAGGCCAGACGAAAAAATTATATATAGTTTATGTATAGTAAAAGATTTTATGCATGATATAAATTTTGTTTGTACAAATATTGTATAAAACAAATGAATATTATAAATAATAATGGTGCACCCTAAGACACGGAGCGACCCAAGGACGACCGACTTCTTCATTTTTACCGCAAGTGTTTTAGCATCGTGTTCACACGCAGCTGGAGCCGAAAATTCGATAACGAACATGGTTCGCTTCTCGAAGGCAAGAAGAACCACCGCCAAACTTAACTGTTGACTTTACACATTGAGGTGCGTGCCTATTATTCGATTTTCTGTGGCAGTACATTCAACCGTTTGCTAGAGAAAATTTCAAAGTTAGACTCATCGGTCCATAACACCTGTTTCCATTGTTCGATAGACCAATTTTTGTTAACCGACATAATGCAACCGAGTTTAACCGTTGTATCGGAGATCGGCTTCGGTAGCGTTCGATTATTGACGAAAATATTGTGCCATGATGTTTCAAGTGTCAGAGTGACGAAATTTAAGCTTATTGTACAGACAATCGACAGCAGATGTTCTGAACAAATACGTTGTATAGAACGGTCTGAGAACGATAATTTAAGCGATAAATGCACAAAAAAAAAACGATTTTTCTAAGTAAGCCCAAAATTTTGCAGGGCAGCATA
>NC_046662.1:54086459-54095979 GCF_010883055.1 Belonocnema kinseyi | reverse complement strand
CGACAAGCTATCTAAGGATGGTACTATAGAACGCCACCTCAAGGTAAGCCTAGTGGCGCCATCTCTTGGTCAGGCCGGAAACTTATCAATCCACCCTCGTATTTTTAGGAAATTTTAATGTTTTTTGAGCAACTAGTTCAAATTTTTAATAAATAACGCCAATTTACAACAAAATTCTAGTTCAAAAATTTTCAATAAAAAATTAATGTTTAATTACAACGAAAGAACGAATTGCCAATCAAAAAAATTAATTTTGATCTAAATCGATAAATCTGCAGTTGAATTTTGAACTTTCAAAATTTATATTTTTAAACGAGATTCCTATTTTCAATGGAGAATTTTAATATTTCGAAGAGACATTTTTGTTTGTTTAGTATCTGTCCTAAAAAGATCTTCTTCCTTGATCGGCCGGAACCAAACAGACGAAGTTTTTTTACTAATATAATAAATTTTCGAACAAAAAAAATAAATCTTTACCACAAAAATTAGTTAAAAAAAAACACTTAACATTTGTATACCAAAAAATTAAAAGCTGCGTTTTTGCGAAAATTAACTTCGTATCACCTAATTTCCTCAAATATAAAATATATTTCATTCTCGACAGATTCTGCGATTACAAGCGTAGAATCATGTCTAATATGAAATGGAATCGGTCCCTAAATTGTTTAATTTTCACCTAAAAAAGGTACGATTTTGACCAAAACTTCAATATTCACATTTTAAATTAAAGCTTTGAAATTTCAACCGAATGTAAAAGAAATTTTCAACGACATAGATACATTTGCAACCAGAAAAGATTCTTAAGGCGTTGTAGAATAAGATTTTGGTCAAAAGTGTTCAATTTCAAAGTCAAAAAGGTCAAACCCCAGGGAAAAAATTAAGTTTTGTACCCTTAAATAATTTTGTTTTGAAACGAATCCGTTGATCTAGAACAATCGAATTGAATTTTTAACAACAGAAAATGTTCAGTCAATAAAGAAAAATCTAGTCCTTTATACAAGATGATTAAATTTGTAGCCTGAAAATATGAATTTTTTTTCAAACAACTAAATTAAAAATGAGTGAAATTTTAATTATAGTTGAAAATCATGTTTTTCAAAAGAGTTTAAGGTTTGGTAAATAAAATCTTGATAAGAAATAATGCGTTTCATAAGTGTATTTCTTTTAGTGATCAACCTAATTTAAATGGAGACAAGGTAACTTCATGAAAAACGAAAGTACATACATTGCCTGAACTCAGTAAGTCTACTTCAGAACAGAAAGAAGTAAAATATTAGTGTTTTTTAAAAATAATGAAGATTTTTATTATTACTCTGACGATACTTTCTCTGGGTAAGTATAAGTGACGAAATTAAATTAATTAAAATGTTTTTTAAAATTGTTAGCTACAAATTTCTAGAGGTATCTTTTTAAATTTTTCAACAATTTTAATTTGAAAACAAAAATATTTTAAAACATATTCAAGTCGAGAATTCCCCTTTTTTGACAGAAAATTATTTATTGTTATTCAACTTCTTTTTCTTGAATAATCGAATTTGTTTATTAAAAATTCTTTCTTTGCTGATTGGAAAGTAACTTTTTCAAAGTGTGTATTGAACTATTTCATTTCTGAAGGAAAACTTGTTTTTCAGTTTCAATTCAGCTATACATGTTATAAAGTGAAATAGCTCTATTTAACATTTATTTTTTGTTAAAAATTTATAATTTCAGTAAAAAATTCTTTTGAATTAAAATTAAACTATTTTGTTGAAACGAAAAATATGGATACGCAAAAATCGTAAACCCGAACAAAATCTAAAAATTTTTATTCATGTCTTCTTGTAGAAAGCGTAATTTTTGTTTAATATTAGGAAAATTACATTAAATTTTTTGTTTTTTTAACTTTGGTGTAAAATGACACAAGGTGAAATGAAAATTAATGGAAGAAAGCTTTTCGCCAAAAAGGATCTACACACTTTTTATTAATTATTTGTTTGCAGGATGCTGACTTTTTGTTTAAATCGTAAAAAATAATATTGAAGATAAAGGAGTTAATTTTTTGGAAAAAGGACACAAGGTGAAATAAAATGTTAATTAATTTTTTTTTATGAGCAATAAAACCGATTTTGTTTCAATATCAATGCATATTATAAATTGGAATACTATTTATTTTTGTATTGAAATGATACACTTTTTAAGGTTCCTTAGAATACAAAATAATACAAAATGAAGTACAAATATTTAAGTAATTATTTAAAATAAAATTTGTAATTTGTTTTGCAATATCTGAACAATCAGTCCAAGAACGATATACAGAAATAAATATAATGTTTATTTCATATAATAGTGTTGCAGATGATGTTAAAAAGTTCGGACTTTGGACTAAATCAAGTGCGAAACACGAAATACATCATAAAAATACTTTTGTTAAAGCTGAATGAGCTTTAACGAAAGAAAATTCACAATCATTTAATGAAATTTGTCGACACGCTTGACCTTTAAATCTAAAAGGTTGGGGCATAAAGGTGAAAGAAGTAGAGAGATCGACCGCGAATCGAGAGATCCAACAGGCGCGGGCTGGGCGCGTTCGAAATTTCGAGCGAAGCAAACCCCGCTTTTTTCAACCACTTGATTGACAAATTTGTTTATTTAATTAAAATATAACTTTTTCGACAAAAAAAAATTCGTCTAAGCTGAACTTTCATCTTTTTGTTTCAAAATCTATTTTACTGAATATTTGATCTTTTTTTTGTTGAACACTAACTTTTTTATTTATCCATAAGAAATTTAATTTGGTAGAAACGTATATTTTTAGTCGGAAATTTCACTTTTACTTCAACTATCGAATTTCGACTAGAATTTCATCTTAATTTGAATATGTTAAAATCTGTTATTCTATGAGAAATTTTACTGACGTAATCTCATCCAGTTACTTTCGAGACCCCAGATCATCTTATCTAATTTGTGTTTGATTTATAATTAAAAAGATTTTTTAAATAGATTATTATACATATATTAATGTTTTTTAATTTTTAGGAGTCTCTGGAGGCGGCTGCACGCCAGGAACGAATGGAGCCTGGAACTTCTACAAACCTCGTCCTCAAGCTGTTACAAATGCTGAAAATTCGAAAAAACCCTCGATACTCACTGATGCCAAGTATCAAATAAATAAAGTCAACACTGCAGCAACACAATCCTCAAATAGTCATTGGAAGGAAGAAAAGAATGCCGTCATCAAAGCATCGCTACTACCCTTAGATCAACGTCCACAAGTTGACCAATTGCCCGCAAAACTAAAAGGTTATATGGGACCGTAAGTTGATTTAATGTTTTTTTCATACAAATTTCATAGTATTTTTAAGCTAAAGATTTAATACTCATGCTACAATCCCATTCTTTTTTCTTTTTGCCTTACTGCTATCCTCTCCCATCATCAAACAACCTCACCAAAACTGGCCATCCCCTTATTTTCCGTCTAATCACCCTTCAATGCCTGTTTCACATATCTTCCTCTCCAATAACTCCACTCTCTTAATTCCCTTCTACTCACTTTTGGCATGCAGTCGTTTATACTGATTGCCCAGGGCTCCTCGCATATTCACCCACAACCCACTCACATTCTATACTTTCCTTTCCTAAATCCCTTCTACCCATACCTTTTTTGTTCTTCTCTCTTTTACTTTCCCTCATATACATAACCTATTAGCTATGCTATATTTCGTCGCCATTATATTTCTCCTACATCTCATCGCATCTTATTCTTCCCTACCACTACCGTCTTTTACACACCCCCTCCCCAGGCTATACATCCCATAACTTCTCTTCTAGTGCAGCTCTGCCCTAGTTTCTCGCTGCCCACTCCTTACTTACCCAAACCACTTCTACAGCTCTTCCTCTAGCAACCCTACTAACATTGATACTGATAGCCAATGTGTTTTTTATTTTAAACAACTTTCTCTTTGGATGTGGATTCAACTACAGTAATAGGAGCTGCCTGGTGTGTATGGGGTCTGCGCTTGCTACACAGACTGGCACTTAGCCGTGAACAAACAAAAACGGAGCGGGCTATAATGAGTTATTTCCCATCTACCTGTAGCTCCAAAATCGGCGCTATAAAATAGTTTCACTTATTTTGATAATTACAAAAAAAATTTCTACTTAAACTAAAAGATGTAGCTTCTCTGATGTTAAAATGATGATAATGATTCCAGAGGAAATTTTTAGCTATATCTTACATATACACGCAAATTGATACAATTCTGCATTCCTTATTTTTTTGAAATCGTATTTGGCACTTCTGACTATACCTAGACTGGAGCCAGGTGCAGTTGATTCCGACTTTATCCAAAGCACATCTGGTACGTCTAGGTTTGCCGTCACATCTGGTTTTGCTGGTAACATGTACTATACAACTATTTTTGATGACTTATGATTTTTCTACAAACCAATCATAACCTATTCTTATTATAAACTGCCATTGTGGTCTAGTGTAAGGTTAACAAAAAATTTCCGAAAGTTTAAAAAAAAATATTCATATTATCCCATCTAGAGTATAGTCAAAATTAGGTTCTCTGTACTATGCACGGGTTTTACTGCGATTTTTCTTGTGTACTACGAAAAAAAAAACTTGTAGGTGAATACTACTGCAGATATATAAACTCGGGCGCAGCTGCTACACTGTTAGAAAATTCTGTATGAGGTTTAATATACATGTGTGTGAAGCAAATATGCACTACCGCTACTGAAATTTAACATACATTGGTGTAGTGAATTTAATATACATGTGTATTAAATTTAATATACAGGTCAGTATAGCAATGTGCGTGAAAACTCAACCTGCTTTCATTTCTTTAAATCTTGTCAAATATTCTCAATGAAATAAATAATCTAGATTTCGTAGACTCAGTTGTTATTTATAATGAAAGTGCAATTTACGGGTAAATTTTTTCCTAACTTTGCTCTAAATGGTCAAAATTTAAGGGGAATACAATTAATTGTAGGTTAAGTCGGTTATTTATTTGCTTAATTAAACTTTTCGAATTGTAATCCAATTTTATTTTTGGTTAACAGGAAGAATGAATCATGTTTTATTATTTAGAATCGAAAATTACAGCTAAACTTATTTTAAATTTGTGAAAAAAGAAATTAGATGATTTTTCTTGTAAGTGATTAACATGAATTTATATGAAATTTAATATACGCGCTCTTAATGGCGATTTCATATGCTTCATATATTACATTTAACACACATGAGTGTTTTAAATTTAATATTATTTTTAACATTGTAGGCTGTAGAATTAGTAAAAAAGTTTCTTTAGCAGAAATGTGGAACTTAAATGTAATGTACTGTAATAATAAAAATCTGTAGCATTCAATAAATATGTATTACTATATCTCAATTTGCGTTTTCTTGTGAAAAAAATGATTTTTTGCTTGATTATTTTTATAAGTACCTTATATGTGATAATTGACTGACAGAACTGATAAGAAGTTTATTCACGGGATGCTTATAGATACTTTTATTTTTAAAAATCTATATAAGGAAATTACAACTTTTTAAATGTTTAATTTGAATTTCCTCGTGAAAAAAATATTTGTTGACATATTATTCGAATTATACTATTTTTACAAGTTAAACAACACAATTTATCAATAATAAACTGAAAATAAAACCAAGGATCCAGCGGCCAAATTTAGACAACCACTATTAAATGCTTCTACTGTGATGCGAAAAAAGTTTTTTTTTCCTGAAAAAAGAAACGAAAAAACGATTTTCTTTGTATTTTTAATTTTTTTCAACAACTTTTTTGTCTTACATTGAGAAAATATATTTTTTCAAACAAAAATTTGTATATTAATTGTGTAGATTCATTTATTTGATTCTTGGTTTTATTATAAACAATTCTATAAAATAGTTTTAACAGCATGGACTTTACATTTCTAAACATAAAAACGCCGTTTTCTGTTGCAATGATCCGAAAAAAATTTCATGGTCATTTCAGGGCTGAATTTCAGACAATAAATATCGATTTTTGCAATAAATATCAATTATAAATATTTGTATGAGCAGCGACTTAGATTTAGAACCTCTAAATACAAAGACCTTTTTTTACCAAATTCATCCAGAAATAACCGAGAAAATAGTGGTTATAAAACTGAATCACAGGCATTTATTAACCGTTGCTGTAGTTTTAAATAATAATTTTCTTACAAAAATATTTAACTCTGCCGTTTTCTGGTACAAATTATATGTTTAGATTCGGGAGTCAGCTAATTTAGGAATTTTAAATTGTCGTTAACATTATAAGGGGTATTGTATGTTTCAAATATTATCTTTCTGGAGAATATTTTAGGTCCCAGTATTAATAAATTTAATCATTAAAAATAATAATTATAATAAAAGAATTAATAATGATTTCCGCAATTATAAAATTTTATAATTTGCAACTTCGAAATAATAGAACATTAAAGGAATAAAATTGAAGATGAAGAAAAATTTTTGAGTTCTACAATTCCCCTGAAATAGTTTTCAAATAATAAAATAATAAATGTATTACTTTTATTAAATAATTGTATATCATGCAACAAGGTGGATACATTAGATTTTTCACGTCCTGTGTGATGTCCATATCAAGTCATAAACAAATTTTTCTTCAAACAATAGGATTCGGCTGTAATTTGGCGTATACAGTTGTGTATTAGTGGAAAAAAATTTCATCAACCGATTTTTCAAAATTGGAAAAATGGCGGAGATATGGAGGTTCGAAAATTTCTGCAAATGTTGTAAATTTTTCATAGCTTCGGTTCCTATATACCAATTTTTTACATTTTTAAATGTAAAACTCTTTGTATTGACATGGACTTTCAAATAAAAAAAATTATGTTTAAAAAAAATTTCATATTTTTTTTCAAAATTGAAAATAGCTTACTGGCTGTACAAGCCATTTATTAAGAAGAATTGAAAACGGATGGAATTTTTCTGATTGTGCAACTATTCGGAAAAATGGTTAAAATTAAAATTTTCTTCTTTTGCTTAGTTCAGCCTTTTCAAAATTTTTCTTCAAATGAACTACAATGTTGTTATTTTTTATGAAAAGAATTTTCATCAAAAACCTTGCAGCGTATCGTTTCACATACCTTTCTAAAGGCACCTTGCTTCTTTTAGTTTTCAGCTCAAAAAATTTGATCTTTTTTTCTCTGAGAATTTGTAAACACGCATTTAGAAAGAAAACAGTTTTCTCTTTGTCTATTTTAAAAAATGCAGGATAAATTTCATATAAAATATTACTGTCCACATCTATATCAATTTCATCTGCAAATTTATCTTTGTAAATTTCATTGACGTGAGAAGCATGATGCCTAAATGTATCAGAAGACGCATTTTGTCCTTGCGAAAGTGGCAGTCCTCGGATCTAAATCGAAGTGGTTTTATTAATCAGATCTCAGTTTAACAGCACTAGATTTTTGTGATCCCCAATTTTAGCGAAACTAACTTCTAACTTTTGTATTTTTCACGTTGATGTTTGCCGGAATGAGACGCAGAACTCAGAAAACTCAGCGGCGCCACTAACGAAATACAAAACATCATATAATGCATATATTTTTGCTACTTTTTACAAAAACAAAACTTTTTTTCGCTCTATTAATTTTCAAGAAAAATAGAGCTGCGCTAGCTTGCCAGCAACTCAGCGGCGCCCTCTACAAAAATCTTAAGAATAAGGTTCTTAAGAATAATGTTAATTTTCTGTCGAAAAATACAAATTTTTAATAAAATTTAAGAGTTCTAAACTTAAAAATAGATTTTTAACCAAACAGATCAATTTTTAAATAAAAATTTGCATTTACTACTAAGAAAACAAATACTTATATTCAAGGACAATGAAAGAATTTTGAAAAAATTCAGAAATTCTATACCAAAAAAGTTGAATTTTGAAATAAAAAACTACATTTTGAAACAAAAATATCAATTTAGTACCAAAGAAGACCATTCTTTATTAAATGTCAAGAGTTCTGAACTTAAAAGTAAAATTTTAACCAAACAGATTAATTGTTAATGAAAAAGATTAATCTACTACCAAAAAAAAACTTTACGTGAAATTGGATAGGTTTGAGCTAAAAAGTGAAAGTCACAACCAAAAAAGTGAATATTCAATCGAATTTAAGAATCATCTACCTACAAAATACGTGTTTAGACGAAAAGATTTATTTATTAACAAAAATAACGAAATTTTAATATTGGTCAATTAAAATATCCTGAGATATATTAAATTCTTCAAAGTAATATATTAAGTTACTGTAAAAAATTTAAAATTCCTTGGAACCTTTTAAAATACTCTCAAATATTTCGAAAGCTTTAAAAAAACCGTTTGAAAGACCTTGACATCTTTCAAAGGTTTCTAAAGTACTTTGGAATTTTCTTAAATCACCCTGTTAAAGATTTTAAAATTCATTAAAATTCCCTTGAATTATTAAAATAAGTTGAAAATTCTTTGACATCTTTTAAAACATCCTCAAATATTTAAAATTCTTTAAAATCTTAAAAAATTATTCCAAAGTACTTCAGAAATCTTAAAAAAAAGTTCTAGCTATTTCAAAAGATTTTAAACGTTTTGAAAAATTTGAGAGAATTTTCAAAGATTCGAAGGAATTTTCAATTTATTACAGTAATTTAATATGATATTTTAAAGGGCTTAATATATACTTAGGATATTTTAATAGATTGCAAGGAATTTTCAATTGATTTCGATAATTTAGTATAATATTTTAAAGGATTCAAAATATATTAGAGTATTTTTAAAATTGAAAGGAATTTTCAAGAGCTTTGAAAAATTTCAGACGATTTTAAAAGATTTTAAATATTTTAGGATGTTTTGAAACGTTCCAAGGAATTCCCAATTAATTTTAACAATTTAAGCGATTTCAAAATGGCATTTTTGATCCATCACTTTAAAAATTATTTCTTGTAATTTTGCCACTTTCGGAGAGAGACGTAATATTTACTATTCCAAAAAAAGCATTTTTACGAGGAAAAAATTTAAGAATGCCTCCAGTTTGTAATTCACTTTTAGGTTATGCGATTATACAGCTCACTTCGTAAACGTACACCTGAGATGTATGAATATTTGTAGGTTATGGTATTCTTACTGGAAATTCCTGTCATGTTCCCAGAAATGATTGTATTTGTATAATTAATTGCAAATATTCTACTCAAATAAGAAATATTACGCACACTATTAAGAATGTTTAAAAATAATAAAATTTTATTTAAATTAATTTATATTCATAAATTTCATGAGAGAAATGTGTAGTGGTATAAAAACAAACTCTCATATTATTCTTTTACAAAAATAGTTCAATTTATTCAAAAGGAATTAAATATGAACGCTAACTTCTTTTATAAAAATACGAAAACGCTTACTTCGATATACCAGGTGTATATACATGAAACCGGTATTTTTTCAAGAAAAAAACACATTTATTTCAAGAGAATGATAACAAATATTTTATTCAAAGTATGCGCCCTCGCTGGCTACACATTTTG
>NC_046662.1:54082236-54086359 GCF_010883055.1 Belonocnema kinseyi | reverse complement strand
ACAATATGCCAATTAGCACAAATGGTAAGTTCCGACAGTGCCTACAAGTGTGCCTACTGGCCGCTAAATAGCAATACCGGTTTCATATGTATACACCTGGTATGTACTTATATATACGGTCTTGAATAATTTAAATAAAATATGTATGTATAAAAAAATTTAATTATTTTTCTGATTTTTACCATTTTTATGAATACTTTTACAAACTTTTATTACAGTTTTTCCAAAATTTTGAAATTTCGCAACAACTTTCTGTTTTGTTAAAAAAGTAAGTGAATAAGTGAATATCCCACTAGGAAGATAACTTCGAAAGTAAAATAATGAATCTTTAACTGAAATAGTAACTTCTTCAAGCAGAAATATTTTCAAATAAGCTTGTAAATATTTAAGTGACATTGTTGGATTTTTCAACCAAAAATTTAATAATTAAATTTTCAGTTAATTTTTTTTTAATAATTCCATTTTGAACGGTTAAATTAGCTTTTAATTTTTTATGTTAAAATTTATCACAATATTTGCATTATTAATGTTGCAAGCAACTTTTGGTACCACGGATGACCTAGATAAGTATTTCTTTTTAATATGATTTATATTTCTGAACTGTGCTTGGAAATAGATAAGCCAGAATATTTCTAATAAAACATGGGTAATTATAATAATAATAGAAATTTTGGTTATCTAGTTCTTTACTGCTACAATTTATTGTTTTTTGTTGTTGTTATTAGTGTTTTTGATCTAAACATTCGTGTTTTTTTGTGTAAGTTGCATTTTTCTTGGATAAAAATGCAACTATTTGGTTGAAAAGTCTTTGTTAAAAACTTATCTCTTTGGTTTAGAAAGTTAACTATTTTCGTGGAAAATTTTCTTTTTCTTAAAAATACATATTTTGATGTTGAAAAATCAGCACAAATTAATTATAATGTTTTTATCAATTAGTATTTTTTATTTAAAATTTCATCTAACTTAGTGAAAATTGCATCTTTCTTGGATAAAAATTCAACTTTTTGGTTGCAAATTCTACTAGTTTGTTAAAAAATCGGTTTATAGGATTTAAAAAAATCAATTATTGGCAAAAAAGAACTTACTTCATTTCAATATCTTACAAGCAAAAATTCCGTCTCTTGTGCTTTCCCGCATTTATTTTATCCCATCAAGAATTTATTATTTTCATGTCTATTTTCTCTTAGAGTAATGCTGATAAGTTCCATATAGAAAATTTGAACAATGTTTCAAATATCTTTCTTATTTCAGAAAATATAGTCACAAAAAAAGGATTCTTCAAAAAATGATTCGCTCTAACGCTTATTTATTATTTGCTCATAACTAAAACTCAAAATAAAAGTTATAAACTTCAGAAAAAAACAGGTAAATGTATCTTTTTTCTGAAATTTCTATCTTTTTGTTCACTTCTTACTTCGTAGGGTAATAATTCATGCAAGTCAACAAACGTAATGTTTTAAACTATTATTTATAACTATATTCTCTTGAATAAGTGATAGAAACTTGAGATTTTTCCAAAAATTTTTACCTTTTCTTTGAGGTTTGATTGTCGATATTTGAAAATATAAAGACATCGGAAATCCTCTTTTTTTATCTGACTAATTATAGAGTGGATGAGAAAAATTTGCAAACCCCTAAAAACTACCTCTACTATATCAGCACCTAAAGTTTTAAAAATGTAAAGTTTCGATTGTCGATATTTGATTGCCGAACATTCTCACCCACTCTATAATTAGTGAGATGAAAGAAGAGAATTTTTGACGTTTTTGTATTTTCAAATATAAACAATCAAACTTGTTATTTTTCAAATTTTAGGTGTTAATATAGCAGGGGTGATTTTTAGGAACCTTGCCGAACATTCTTACCCACTCTATAATTAGTGAAATAAAAAAAGACAATTTTTGACGTTCTTGTATTTCAAATATCGACAATCAAATTTGTCATTTTTAACATTTTAGGTGTTGATATACTAGGGGTGGTTTTTAGGGGTCTTGACAAACATTCTCACTCACACTACAATTAGTTAGATGAAAAAAGAGAATTTTTGACGTTATATTTTTAAATATCGATAATCAAATTTGTTATTTTTTTAAATTTTAGATATTGATATAGTAGGGGTGGTTCTTAGGGGTGTTGCCGAACATTCTCGCCCACTCGATAATGAGTGAGATAAAAAGAGGATGTTTGACGTCTTTATATATTTAAATATCGACAATTAAAATTGTATTTGGCATGTATAATTAATTAGTGACGTGAGGGCAGTCAACTCTACAAAAAAATCGAAAACTTCTTTCGATGCAATATAATTTTTGCCATTCTCAATGATTTATGCAAAACAAAGTTCAAAGAACAAAATCTCTAATTTCGTTCACATGAACTTTCGTTGAGATTGTAGGTTATGTTCACTTTGAATGGAAAGTGCATGAGAAAAATTCTAAATTTAAAAGTCTAGCTCTAGTGCCACCTGTAGTCTGTATGAAATATCCATTTATCGACACAACAGGTGTTACCGATAAAGTAGAACATATTTACTTATTTCTATTAAAAAAATAATAACTTTTGTTTCCTAAATTCACGCGAGCCTATAAGCCTTCCTTTTACTTTCATTAATACTTCCCCAAACATTTTTTTCTTTTTTTAAACAATTATTTTTGAATATGGGAACCAATTTCGATCTTAGGACTGGCTTGGTCAGTTGATTTGAACGTCACATGCCCTCACATGTCGACTTTCTTCTCTCTTGACAGAAGATTAATCTTGATACTTGAAAATTCATCTTTCTGGTTTAAATCTAACTTGTTATTTTTTAGAAGAATTTAGAAAGAGTCTAGGGAAATTTTTTCTGCTTTCTTTAGGTTAAAAAAATTGATTTTAAGAAAATATTTTAAATTATCTCGAATCATTTCGGAAAAGAATCAGAATGAATTGCTTGAAATTATTGAAGCTTTGAAAGACTTTTAGAAAACTTTTAGATAGATTGCAATTATTTTAGAAAGATGTAAAAGAGTCTTCATGACATTTAAAAAATGATTTAAATTTTCAACAAAATGAAAATGAGTTCCCAGTGGGCACAAAATTTGGCGACGTCTTTACGACATCGTTACGACATATTTACGACAACTTTACGACATCCTAGGTCCATGTCATCCTCAGATCCTATGATATATTTACGATATCATAAAGACGACTTAACGACATGGACATAGGATGTCGTAAAGTTGTCGTAAAGATGTCGTAAAGATGTCGTAACGATGTCGCAAAAACGTCAATAAATTTTGTGCCCACTGGGTTGTAGATTTTTAAATATTGCATACTGAAAATGCAAAAGCTTTTGAAAAATTTGTAACATTTTTTAATGATTTTCTTTTTGAGAAATTTATTATATGAGAATATGATAAGATATTAAGAAAGATTTAAAAAAATAAAAATGATTCGAGTCAGTCTAAAAGATGTTCATATATTTAAGAAGTTGTGAAGTGATAAGATATATTAATAGCTTTTATTTTACTTTCAATGTGGGTTAATGCCAGATTCCAATCTTGCACTTGAATTTTAAGACACTTCCGCATACCTGATCAACGTACAAATTTTCATATTTTATGGGAAATTTCTTTCCCTATTAAATTAAAATTCTGTAGAATCTTTTTTTTTTTAATTTTTTGGTTGAAAATTGAGCTAATTTTTTTACATTCGCTATTCTGGTTTAAAAATTCGTCGATTTTAATAGAAATGTTCAATAAAACAAAAATAGTGTTTGTTAAAAGATCCAACCTTTCTTTTAAAATCTGATTTGCGAAAAAGTAATATGTTTTTTTGTCTCTTTTAGACAATATTTAATATGCTTAGGTGAAAAATACATTTGTTTCAAAAATTAGCTTTCTGCCTCGATATTAACATATTTTGTTTAAAAAGATTTGTTAATTTTCTAAGAAAAATTCTAATAATTACAGAAGCCTTAGAGTAGTTTTGAATAAATTTTAAAAATTATAAAAAAATTTAAATCATTTGAAAAAATTGAAATCAAAAGGTAAATTTTTGAAGGTTTCAATTATTTTTAACCCTTAAAGATTTCCGAAAAATTTATTAAATAATTTCTTATTTTTTATTTCAATTTTTTCAAGAT
>NC_046662.1:54071186-54082136 GCF_010883055.1 Belonocnema kinseyi | reverse complement strand
TCTTTTTGTTTAAAAATACCACAGGTTGAAAATAATTCTTTTTGGCTGACGATTCTCCTATTCGTTTGAAAAAGTTAAAGAAAATATCCAAAAATATTTTAATGATTTAATAAAATTTCTGAAAAGAATGTTGAAGATTTGAAAGAAAATTTTTCCTATTTTGCAGGCTGACAAAATTGAAATTAAAAAATCTACATTTGATACATTGAAAGTGGACCTCTTTTGAATTCAAAACATTTGAAATTGTACCTTAAAAAAATTTTAATTTTAGAACTTTATGTGAAGGTTGAATAATTTCCATGTTCAATATAGAGAATTTAAAAAATTTAAAAATCGTTCAATTGCGAAACAAAATTATTATAATTAAAGAATTTCTTATTTAGAATTTAAATCTTTTTTGTTCAGAATATAAAATGTTACATGATTTTTAAAAATGCGCCTATTTTCATTAAAAATCAAATGTCTTACTCGCTTTTGCTGCACGTATTTTCTAGTTTAAAAATTGTTCGATTTTGTGAAGAATATAATTATTTGGTCGGAAATTTATGCATTTAATTGATAATTCTACTTTTTTGCGAAAATTTAAATATTGGTTAAAAATTAAAATACTTGGATAAAAATTCGTTTTAATGTTGTTGAAAACTGATACATTTTCTTGAAAATTCGTATTTTCTTTTGGGAAATTAGTTTTCTTATCTGAATATTTAACTATTTCATTTTTAATTGGAAAATCGATCATTTTTAGTTAAAATCTAATTCTTTTGAATGAAATTTTAATTTTTTTTTGTAGTTACAAATTGAGCGTTTTCAGTTGAAAACAGAATTATTAAATATTTCATTCAGAATTGTTTTGTTGTTGTTGAAGATTTCACTATTTCCTTTAATTTTTCTTCTTAGGTTGAACGTTAATTTTTTAAAAATATTTAAGAAATCTATTTGTGGTTAAAAAATACTAGTTTTTAGTTGAAAATTCATATATTTTGTTTTAATTTTAGTAAAAAGGATTTTTTTCTTATTCAATTAATTATTTATTATTTGAAATAATTTTATTTATTTTATTTATTTTATTCATTTTATTTATTTTATTTATTTTATTTATTTTATTTATTTTATTTATTTTATTTATTTTATTTATTTTATTTATTTTATTTATTTTATTTATTTTATTTATTTTATTTATTATTAATAATTATTTAAAATTCTTGAAAAACCTAGAATTCTCTGAATTTTTCTGAATTTTCTCGAAGCGATATACACATCTGTTGACACTTTGATCTATGTTGGATTAAAAAAATAATTTAAATAACATTAATTTATTTGAAGATTCGAAAAGATTCCTGATTTAACTTCTAGTGATGAATAATAAAAAATTATGAATTTACAATAAAAATTTTTATAATTTAGATATTATTGATAATGTTAACAAAAATGTTTTGTTATTATTGAAAAAAATATCAATTTTCAACAAAAACTGAAATAGAAAAATTTTCGGTTAATCAATTTTTAACCGAAAAACTTGAATTTTGAAAGTTCAAAAGCAAATTTTTACATAAAATGTAGGCAAAAAGTTTTCTGATTCAAATTTTTGTTTACCTTGTGTAAAAATGTCTGAAAAATGAATCGAAAACTACACATTTAAAAAAAAATTATTTGTAACAAATTTGTCTATCTTTTTTGTCGAAAATATTTTTTCTATTCCTTGTTTTAACTTTTGCTGTTTTTAAAAATAATTTTTATTTTTAATATGACAGATGCCTTAATAAAAATCTTTTTTCTAACTCGGGTGGTAGGTCTTAAAACGGGGAGATTTGATGAAAAAACGACAAAGTCAACTTTTGCATAAAACTAATTCCATTTCATTAGGATACGAATTAAAAAATGTTTTTCAACCAAACAGAATTATTTTCCACAATAGAATAATCTTTAACGGAGAAAATTAACATTTTATTAAAAAGATAACTTTTTATTGAAGTTTATTCATTTTTAAGCAACTAGATCAAATTTGAACTGCAGAACATCGATTTATAAATAAAATTGAGTTCATAAATTTTTAGTTAAAAAGTAATTTTTGATTAAAATATAAATAGAATTTCCAATCGAAAAAATGAATTTTTAACTGCAATAATAAATCTGCGGTTGAATTTTTAACTTTCTAAGTTCATTTTTTTGAACGAGTGCATTGTTCCACCAATAATGAAATAGTCACATTTTCGAGTAATCGAATTAATTTTTCACACAAAATAAAACTTCAGAAAAAATGGAATTATTACATATTCAGCTTATAGAATTAATTTTCAAACCAGGACAATTTGGAAAAAAGTAATCTCATTTTAAACCAAGAACGTTAATGTTTAAGTAAATCAACCGATTATGTAAATTGTTTATTTAAAATATGAATGTTTTTCTTGGAAAATTAATGTTCTTCCAAAAAAGACGAATTTTGACAAACAAACAAAACAAACAAATTTAAACAAAATTGAATCGAATCTGGATAAAGTTATCCTCCAGACAATGTTTTTTCTTTTTTTTCAAAATTTAAAGGAAAAATAGAAAAGTTTTTCCGAAAAATCCTACCTTTGTTATTTCTTCGCATATTAATTTTACAATTTCTGCGAATGGAAGAAACGCATTCTATCAGCATCATGATGGCTAAGCTATTTTTGAGGCGGGAATAATTTTTTATTTCGAAATGAAAATTCGGGATTCTTCTAGTAAACGATTAAATATATCGCAAAAGAACAAGAAACATTTTTCTTCTAGCTTTTTTAGATTTTAAAAAATTTATCTTCAAATTTATTCGCATCTGTAATAAATTCCAAAAAAAAACTAAAACATTCGATTTTAAGATTGAAGAATCCTCCTGACTAAAAAAGATACTTAGCAACCCTTAAACTTATAAGAGATTATCAGTATCAAATCAAAAGTTAAAAAAAAGAAAACCACCAAAAAATTAAAAGCTGGGTTTTTTAAGAAACTGGACTTTTAATTTTTCAGAAAAACAGCAGCTATTTTGTTTATTTTTAACTTATCTTTAATTTTCCGGCAAATTATGAATAAAGACGATGAACGTCATTATAATCAGAAAATTAATAAGCGCAATATTTGTGGATATTTAAGATAAAAAATTCGATCGTTTAAAAAAACAAAGAAAAAATTCCAATACACATAATTTCTTAACGATTTTTTTTCTGTCCTAGGAAAAATGTATAGCCTAATTTCCGCTGATATAAAAAATATTTCCTCCTCAAAAGATTCTTCTTTTTTGAGTGTACATTCCTAGCTGAATTGAAATGGTTTCAATACGTGAATTGTTTAATTTTTATCTAAAAAAGGTAGGTTGTTAAAAGTTATTAATAATTTCCAAATGTTAAATATTAACATTTAAAATTTAAAACTCCAAAATTCAACCGAGAATGAAAGAATTTTCAACCAAATAGACACATCTGTAACTGAAAAATATTTTTAAATCAATATAGAAAAATATGTTTATCAAAAATGTTAAGGTTCGAAGTCAAAAATGTGAATCATTTACGAAACAGATGAATTCTGCAACCTGCAATAATTATAGTTTTAAACAAATACTTAAATATAGATCAATAAAATTTAATTTTAAACCAAAAAAGATTGTTTAGCCTATAAAGAAAACGAGTGAAATCGAGAATTCTAGTTAAAAAGTATGTTTTTCGGAACGAGACTAAGGTCTAGCAAATAGAACCTTCTCGAGAAAGAATGTGTTTCATGCGCGTGTTTCCTTTTAGTGATCAACCCACTTGAAATGGAGACAAGGTAACTTTCTCAAAAACTTAATTGGTAAGTGAACCAAACTTAGTGCGCCGACACCAGAACAGAAAGAAGTCAAAGATTACCTCTTTTCTAAAATGAAGAAGTTTTTACTCCTTCTTCTGATGGTACTTGCTCTGGTTAAATTAATTAATTAATTAATTAAAATTAATTAATAATTATTAAATTAATTAGAACATTTTTTTGAATTGTTAGCTTCAATTCCCTATAAGCATCTTTTTGAAATTTTCCACAATTCTTATTGAAAATAAAAATATATTTCAGTTGAAATATTATTGAACGTTTCTATTTTTTTGAAAAATCAATTTAGTTCATTGAAAATACTTTCTTTGTTAATTCAAAAGCAATTTTTCGAACTGAAAATTTATTTCATGTTTGGTGGATAACTGATATTTTTTAGTTTAAATTTAGCTACATGTTATAGAGTTGAACAACTCAATTAAACATTTTTTATAGGCGTTAAGAATATCACACACAACCAAACGGTTAGATAATAAAATTTAAAAGATTTAGGAAGCTGTTATAGCTGAAGAAGTGTCTTTTTCAGAGAAACACCAACATTGTAATAAACAAGTAGAATTTATTATTAATAATAATCTTCAATCACTTTAACATCAACTGAGAACCAACTGATAAACATTTTCAATGAGGATCGCGTTAAAATAAATTTTTTGAGAAGCGATTCCACACGAGGTGAATTGTTAAACCCAAAAAGGATCTACACATTTCTTCCTAATTATTTTTTGGTACAATACAATAGAGATGCTTTTCTTTTAGTATCAATGCATATTATCAATTGCAATACTGGATATTTATTGAATGATATATTTTTCAAGATCCCTGAAAATTCCGCTTTTTCCAACCCCTTAATCACAAAATACGTTTATTTTATTAACAATATAAATTTTTCGGTAAAAAGATTCGTCTAATCATCTTATTAAATTTTTTAATCTGAAAAAAATGATCGTCTTATCTAATGTGTTTTTTTAATTTTACGGAGGCTTAGGAGGCGATTGCATCCCAGTAACGAATGAAGCTTGGAACCACTACAAACCTCGTCCTCAAGCTGTTACAAATGCTGAAAATTCAAAAAATCCCCCGAAGCCCACTCCTACCACACGTGATATACATGATTACTTCGTGACGCAATCCGCGATCAAACCTATGAAGCATGAAATGGACGTTAGCACCAAAGCAGAATCTTCATCCCTGAATAATCCTGTGAAGCAAAAAATAAATACCATGATCAGCGCAGCCTTTCCTGGGAAAAATATTCAGAAACATAAGAGATAGCAAGTTCATTTCATATTTTTTACATAAAAATTTCATAATTTTTCTGGGATAAGGGTTTATTGATCTTCATACTATAATCTAACTTCTGACTTTTCCGCTCTTAACTGCTTTTCCCTCCCATCATCAAACATCCACACCGAAAATGCCTATCACCTAACTTTGCCTTTACTCACTACCCACTGCCCCGCTTTACTTCTACCTTCCCTTCCCTACAATAATGCCCCTTCCTAAATACACCGCCTTCACATCCCTAACTGTCCAAACCTGCATTTCTTAACACAACTTTCACATACCTTCCCCACCAATAACTCTCCTTTTTTAATTTTCCTCTAGTATCCCTACTGCGTCTTTCCTACTCTTCCAGCCGGAAATTCCTGCGCCTGTCTTCCCGCCCCCCCATCCTGCACAGTTTCTTTCATATGTACCCACACCCCACTCCCATTATATACTTTTAGTTCCTAACTCCCCTAATCCCATACCTCTTACTGTCCCTCCCATACTTAACCTACTGCCCATGCTCTACTTCCTCACCATTATATTTCTCCTACATCTCCTCCCATCTCATTCTACCATTCAACTACAGTCTTTCACAGACCCCCTCTCCTCAGTGCTCATTCCGTAACATCGCTTCTAGTATAGCATTTCCATAATTCCCTTTTATCTACTCCTTACACACCCAACCCATTCCCACAGTCCTTCCTCTACTAACCGTACTAGCAGTGATACCAAGAGCCGATAACTATTTTTTCATTCTAAAAAAGCTTTCCTTTAGCTGTGAATTTAACCATTTTGTTAAATAGTTGTCTTTTCTGCATGATCCCCACTGTTCTGGATTTAAAATTAAAATTATTTTGGTTAAAATACCAATTGTGTAATAAACTTTAATACATTAAAAATAATTTTTCTACTCAATTTGAAAAACGTAGCTCGCGGAGGGCGCAATTTATAATTATTTATGTAAATAAATTATCGCTTCTTTTGCAGCGTTTTACCAAGCCATCCGAGTGCATGAAAAAACAGCAAGTGAACCAAAGGATAATATATATGTATTTCTAATATTGACGTCTAAAGCACATCTGGCATATAAAAACTTCAAAAAAATAAAATAGAATGCTTGCATCAAGACCATAGTTGATTAAAGTTCTCTGTTCTATGCACGTATTTTACTGCAATTTTCCTTGTCTACTACGAAAAAAAACTTGTAGGTAAATATTAGTGCAGACATTTAAGCGACGGACGCAGGCACTGAGGTGTAGAATCAGTAGAATTTTTTCATTAGGAAGAATATGTAAGTTAAGTGTAATGTACTATAATAATAAAAATATATAGTACTCAATGAAAATCTATCACTATATCTCAATTTGCCTATTTTTTGTGTAAAATTATTATATTTAAAGAATTTTAATTAGATTAGGATTGCATTTAGAATTCCATTTAACGTCCAATAATCAAGGTTATTGATAGAATTTCTGAAAATAAAACCAGGAATCCAACGACTAAATGTAGACAACCACCATAACATGCTTTTATTTTAATCTGAAAAAGATCCTTTTTCCTAAAAAAGAAACGAATTTGACAAAAATAAAAAAGAGGAAAGAAAAGGAGAAGGCAAACAACCAAATCATTTGTTTTTCATTTTCTTTCCTACTTTTTATTTTTGCCAAGAACTTTTTTTTTCTTTCAGAAAAAAGGATCTTTTTTCAAATTATTATCTTTATGTTGGTTGTGCAAATTTGGTCGTGGGAATCTTGGTTTTATTATCAAGAATTTGATACATTAACTCTAAAAGCATGGACTCTACATTTCGATATATAAGAAGGGCGTTTTCTGTTGCAATTATCCTAGTAGAATTTGATGGTCGTTTCAAAACTGAATCTCAGACCATAAATATCATTTTTTGTAATTTTTGATTATAATTTCTACAAAAAATAGCTAATCTGCTAGATTCTAAAAGAAACCAATTATTGTTTTTAATTATTGCTGCAATTCTACTTTTTGTGCTAATTACTCGAAAAACTTGTTGTAATGAAATCTTTAGAAGTGCATAGAATTATGAAATGTTGAAAAAATCAAAAATTTAACAAAGCTTTTTTTTAAATCTAAATCACAACGCAATTTTTTTTATTGTAATTATTCTCTCTTAAACACATTAAGTTTCAAATTGTTATTCTGAAATATTATAAAGAAAAATTATTTAAATACCTTTATTTTTTACTGCAAGAATTACTTTTTCCATAAATATCTGTTTTTAGAAACTATATATTGAACCATCATTGACTTTTTTCAGTACAAAATTATAATTTAAAATCGAGTGATTTTAAATAATTTAACAAGTTTTAATCTTTTTTAGACATTTCAGAATTTGATTTAAGTTATTTATTTTGGTTTTTTGAATCTTTTACCTGATATTTTAAGTCGCATGAATGTATTTAAGTTTGATTATTCTTGTCTTCTTACATTTGAATGGATTTAAATCCTTTAATTTACTTTCGAATTTTTGTTTAACACTTATTATGTTTTCTTTTTCATTATTTAATAGAATGTCTCGGTCATCATTGTTGATTCTCTCTGTAAGTTTAAGAGCTTTATTCAAAAGCTCTTCAGTTGCATCGTCAGTATTATTTTTAGTATTAAAGACAATATATTTGGGTATATGTGGGAATTTTGAAATATTTTAGAGTTTTGCCAACAAGTTCTAGCCTCAAATGTTCCGTTTCGAAATGGCAATAAACTCTTTTTAGAAATAGTATATTGTAGAGTGAAAAGAATTTTTTTTCAATAAATCACCGGAAACAGAAGACTTTGAAGTCTAACTTTAAAAAATTGGTTTACAAGCTTACCTCAATTGGTTTCGGTGACTCCTAAAACCGTGGAAGTGGAAAATTCAGATAGATATGAAGACCGCAGGAACTTGTCTCATCCGCTGTCCTTTTACCAGAAGCTTCATCAGAAATTGTATTAGATCTGCTACCAGCCCTGTTACCGGAAATACCAGCTGACATGTCACCTCGCGCCATGACCTAAACCAAATACGACCATTTTATTTAATACTAAGAATTATAAGTTTTCGTGAAACAAAAAACATAATTTTTGGTAAACAGTAGCGTACTACCCTATATAATGGCTTGTGTCGAACCTTCAGGAAGCATTGATTTACTGAAACAATCTAAAGGGAACAAATCGATATATCCATTTTGCTCGAAGGTTTGATGCATGAAATCTTAAAGATTATAATATTCACATGTAATCCTCGTGGAGTTTCAAATAATATTTTTCGAATGTACGACACGTGTGCTCTTTAAAAATAATGAATAAAGAATAATAAATTATGTTTTGAGAATTTTTCAGCTAACATTGGCAAACTATCGTTCGAGAACTATGGGGGAACATTGATTCAATCTAAATTTAACTTTAGTATCACGGTCGGTATTGCACCCACCTTGTCGGTCTAGTCATGGATCCATGACAGTGCTCTGCCTTACGGACCGGGCAGTGGCCAAATGTTTAGAACTGATAAGTGGCGCCATCTGTCAGTGACAGTTGAAACTACGTAGCTGTACCAGAACTCCTATAGCCATACTACTACTCTGTAGATAGATATATTAATTAAAGTCCTGATAAGTTTTATGGAATGATTCCTTTTATTTAAAATTTTCTGGCTGTGGGTGACTGAGGGTGTGCTGGACCCCGTAACCGCCTATGGGCCAAATTCTATCAGCTGAATCCAATGTCTCGCTAGCATCGTTCCTAGAATGAAATGGAAGTAAGTCCACCCCGGTGTTTAGGTGCGTAGAGAGGTTGAGCGCCACCCGCTGTGGACCTTGTTCCTTGGTTAGATGAAAGAACTATTCGCTATGCGCATTTTGGCAACACGGATAAGGCCATCCGACCCAGGTTGGACAGCAGTGGTTCTCCTGTAAGGCCAGGTTACGTTGAGCTTGATGAGGGGAAGGTCGATGATGGCGACGATTTCACCGACGTCGATGTTTGAGAGAGCCCTATCCCCCTCAGTCCTTCGTTGGAGACTGTTCAAATACTCACGGCTCTCTCGATGTTCAAAAGTAGCGTGGAGAACTCATCAAACATGAGTTTGTAGGGCCCGGTGATTTGTCGCAGATTGAATTTCGCAAACTTGACGCCCACTTCGAAAAGTCCACCAAAGTGTGGCGCAGAGGTTGGTATAAATCGGCAGGTGATGCCCTGCAGGGCCAGGCTTCCCTCGAAAGCGGCGAGGTTCCGTGTTAAAAATATACATTCGCGAGATCCGAGGTACCTCCATGAGTGACCAGAAGCACTCCACGAGCTCGACTAGTCTCTCGCGAACCGGTTTAGGGCCAGAGAGGAAAAGCCAGCCATAGACTTTGCACCGAGAACGATGTTCACTTTTTCAGGAGTGTAAAACCCTGGAGAAGCCAGCCGGAATCCTTAGATGCAGTCTGCTACACCGGCGGGCGAGGGTAGAGAGGGCGTGAGGATCCCTATGTTTTTAAGTTTATAGACTTCGAGGCGAAGCGAGCTGGTCAGAGACCTGTCATGGAGGTGGAGGCATGTGCGCTGACGGGTCGCGTCTGCAGGCAATCGTGAAACCTTGGCTACACAGATGTTAACCCGTTCGAGGTTGTCACATAATAGTTTCATGATCTTTATGTTGACGAGAGGGCTTCCGAGCACAGATCCAGTAAGGTCGTACATTCTCTCTGTGATCTCATCCATCCCCGATCATGACTATGATCGAGGGCAGGAGCGCTAGTCATGCCTGTTGCATCCTATCTACGCCGTCTTTGGGCCAGTCGGGGCCGCTTCTCCGGGATCGTTGCGCGAGGGCCTGTTCTGGCACGATTTTCTTAGTCCGTCAGCGCGTGCTGATGGGCGCTATACGTTTTGCACGGCGACTGCGATGGGCTATTCCCTGCGTTATTATTTCCATTCAGGCAACTTAAACAGAGCCTGAGTCTAATAACCAGGCCTTTGCGTGTTGGCACGGAAGAATCTGTGGATGTCTCGCAGTCGCTAAGATAGTGTGACTTTAAGTGATATGAACAGGGATGGCTTGTGGTGGCGGTAGTCACGTAGTACTTAAGTTTACGGGAGCCGGCTTAGACTTGCAGTAGACCCGCGATCATAAAGGTGCGGTCTGCGTTCATCCACTGCAGCATTAGACATCGCTGTTGGAGAAAGGTGTTGAGCTAGTCATACGTCGGGATCAGCTGTGCGGTCTGGGCCGTAGTCTTCTCGGATCGGCGGATGTCTTCTTTTAAACCGCGTTTTGTGTTGAAATCCATATTAACGCTTGCTTCTGTAACAAAACAATCGTCCCATTGAGTTCTTGGTCTGTCGAGGCAGACTAGTGGATTACAGTGCCTTTCCAGCTCATCCAAGAGCCGCGCCGTCCTTGCTGCTAACTCTTCCTTTAGAGCCTTCATACGGAATATCACCTTTAGGTGATCGTGTACTAGAACACGTCTCTGATCATAGCGAGATTTCAGACCGGCCCTGGCTGCCACGTTGTTCGGTCCGGTGATCAAAATGCTGTTCAACACTTCCTGCGCTTCACCCTCGACGCTCGACTTGGGGAGGAATATAAAACTACGAAATTTGCCGACGTTTCGTGTACATTGTAGTTTACTCCTTCAGGGCCAATATTTTAAAAGCTCATGGTCAATAGCCTCATCAGCCTGCTCCGATCAATTACCTGATCCTCTTGAAATATTTAATATTTTTTAGCATTGGTCATGTAAACTTTCACTGATCCTTTTTTGAAATACTGCCTAACACTATCTTATTTAATGCTTCGAATGTTTTAATAATTGAAATGAATCGAAGTTTATCACCATTTTTACATATTTCAAATTCAAA
>NC_046662.1:54069456-54071086 GCF_010883055.1 Belonocnema kinseyi | reverse complement strand
TTTGAAATACTGCCTAACACTATCTTATTTAATGCTTCGAATGTTTTAATAATTGAAATGAATCGAAGTTTATCACCATTTTTACATATTTCAAATTCAAACATTTTTTCAGCAATTTTTCAAAGTCGTCTGCAACCGTTTCCATTGAAAACTTTGCCAATGTAATTCTCAGTAACAATATCATAGAGAATAGACACAAGGAGCCCAAAGTCCTATACATTGACTTCACCAAAAACGAGCATTTTTCTGTCGGATGTACATTAACGCATCGAAATGCTAGATCTTTCCGAACACGGCGCTAGTTTGGCACGGGTATCGATGGCCGCCATCATGGTTTCGTGTAAATATAACCTCAAGGCTCAAAGAAAAATACAAAATTCGTAAATTGTTAAATTAATTTCTTTGAGCCATGCCAAGATTATTAGAATATAAAAACTACTATATTCAAGTGAATTTTTCGTACCAGTTCTGTGATGCGCAAGCATACAAGATTTAAAACTGATAAGTTATGTGCTTATTTTTCATATTACTATAGAATGTAACTTACTTCGTTGATTGCAGGATCACAACGATTAAATGTTTTGTGATGAACCAAATTCTTAAAAATTTTTGATATAAATAGTAATTGATCTATTTAAATCAAATATCACAATGCCTTATATGTAATGCAAACTATGTCAATGTCAACGATGTAAACATAGGCAGCCGACATTTTATCCCCGTGCCACATTATCGTCTTACAGGGGAACGGGAACTATTGTAAACATGCCCACCCAACAAAAATTTACTCATTTTAAATATATTGTATTATTAATTTGATATAAATATATTTAGGATTATTGTGAAGATGTATAAAGATAACAATGAGTTATATATTAAGAATTATACAGCAAGATATTAAGTTATTAGGCCTGTGTGTAATAGATTTATCTATTGTGTACAGGTACAAATATGATTTTCTTTCTTTTTTTTACGTTTATATAATGAAAAAGAAAAAAAATGCAAGTTTTATGATTTTTTAAATAAAAATTTCTATATTTTGATAAAAGGATCAGCTAGGATTTTCATTTTTGCGGATTTTGTTTATGAAAATAATAAATAAAACATCTCTTATCCAGAATTTGGTGCGTTTTTAGGTAGACTTTTTTCCCTCCCCAGACACCGTGCCAGTCTCTCGGTTTCTCCAATATAGACTTTGCCACAAAAACAAGGGATTTTATATACTTTTGGATCACTGAGGGGTTCCTTTTTGCCTTTAGCGTTTTTTTCGACAAAATTCGTAAATTCTGAACTAAACAGTTCAGTTTCTAAGTTTGAAAGATTATCGTGGAATCAGGCGTGGAATAGGTTCATTTTTATTAAAAAAAATTATTGTAGCAAATTATGTTTAATGAAAAGAAAGAAAAGCTTTTACAAAAAAGTTAAATTTTTTATCATATATTTGGCTTTTCAAACAAATTGCTGAATTTCGAAGTTGTAACGAGTATCACATCGGCTCGTTACGAGGGTAGTTCAATAAGTCCTTAGTATGAAGTATAAAAACAATTTTTTTTGGGTAAATTTTTTTTTACTTTTCAACATAATCTCCTTGGAGCTCTATACACTTGGTCAATCGCTTTTCAAGTTTTTT
>NC_046662.1:54065473-54069356 GCF_010883055.1 Belonocnema kinseyi | reverse complement strand
CTATCCTTCAACACCATATCGTGGATTTTATTGATGATTTCGGGAGTACTTGCTTCTACAGGCCTTCCTGAACGTGGTTCGTCACTTATTGATGTACGACCATGCTTAAATTCATTTACCCAGTTATAAACCATTGCTAAGGCAGAAGCAGATGTGCCATGAACTGAGTCCAATTAATTTTTTATCTCATATGGAGTTAAACCCTTTAAATGAAAATGTTTGATTACCGCTCTGAACTCGTTTTTTTCCATTTTTCTTAACGAACAATTTTTTTTTTCAATTGGTTATAAAAACACGTAAACTCAGAAGATGTGGACTGTGACTGCACCATATATCTAGTCGGGAGTGGTGCTGACTGAAAACAGATGATTTGGAGCGATTCGCGCGCCATCTGTTGGTCATTCTAAAGACTTATTGAACTACCCTCGTACATATATAAGTGTATATATATACGAGGTGTGTTGAAAAATAAGGTGACTTTATGGTTTTCTCAAAAAATATTCATTTATTCCTCAATATTTTTGTTGTCTCCTTCAAAGTAATCTAAGTATAGCCTTGAGTTCTTTCAGCGATGCAGTTTTTATCTCCTCAATCGTTGAAAATAGATGTCCTTTCATGTGTCTCTCAAGTTTTGGGAAAAGAAAAAAGTCACTGGAGACCAAATCCGGTGAATATGGAGGCTGTGGCATAACTGAGGTGCTGTTTTTGGTCAGAAAATCTTTCACAAGCAACGTTGAATGAGCAGGTGCATTATCGTGATGCAAAAGCCACGAATTGTTTTTCCAAAGTTTCTAAAATTGTTTTTCCAAAGATAGCATTACATGAGCAAACCGATATGCCAACATCTTGACCAACTTCTCTGGAACGTTTTCAACTGTTGTTGACGTGCTGGGACGTCCAGGGCGAGGTTCGCCTTCGAGATCTTCTCGGCCTTCTTGGAACAGCTTGTACCACTTATACACATTTTTCTTACTCAGAGTAGACTCACCGTACGCAACTGTCAACATTTCAAGAGTTTGAGAGCACTAGATTCCATTTTTCACACAAAATTTAATGCAAAGTCTGCTCCATTTTTTCGAAAGAAGAAAATCGGCGAGCACACCAAACCCTTCTAACCTTTTACGCCTCTGCCAGAAAAACAACACGACCTATATAGTCAAAACTGTGAACATATGATCGTGATGAGTGTACCAACACCACAAAACAAAAGATTTAAAACTTGAATGTACAAAGCCTATGACAAAGCCACCGAACGGGTCCTCGATTTGCGGATAGAGAGTCCCTGCACCAAAAGTTCCTGCTGAATATGGTTACAAAAATAAATAGGCAGTCGCGGACAATTGTCCAGGGGTGGTCCCGAAGGAATTAACCCCCAAGCGGAGGTGTGAAAACCGTGCCGAAAACTGAATGGCACCTGGGTGAGGTGTCTAGAACAGTGACTCTATGGTACCGGGCGGCCTCTCAGAGCACGCAGCCTTATCCTCGCATGCGGGGCATTACAAGGATGGACGAACCCCTCTCCCTAGCTTCTCGTGGGAACAACAATGACAACACTAAACATTGTTGTAGAAAGTACGGTTGCAGCAACAAAACGCGCATGGCTCCCGACAATGGGTCGGCCAACAATGCCCACCAATCTAGAGCTGGTAGAGCCAATGAAAATGGATTCCAAGCGATGGATTGGCGGAATCTCGCGACGTTTGGGTGGACGAAGCGACTGAATCACGACTTGTTAGAGTGCTACGATGCGAGTGTGGCCCCTGAACGGGGTTGCATGGCACGGCTGCATGCTCTGTGGTACGAGAAACAACCAGAGTTATCGCACTTTTCGCAGCAACGTCTGCGGAATCATGCGAAACTACTCCAAAGAAGGGGCTATGTAAGCGGAACGCCTACTCCACCACAGCTAGAATAGGACGGCAACAGAGAAAGAGTAGGCGACACTAAGACCAACAGCGGGCAGGCATCCAATAGAGAAAGAGCGATGCTTTATGACCCGGAGAAATATCAACACCAAGGTTTCTCTCAAGCCTAAAGATCTGGTAAGAAATGTATGAACAACGAGGCTCAAAGAAAGGCGTAGCGGGATGTCGGGAGAACCTGCTCATCGATAGATGTGTCTGCAAAGATGCAGCATTCTACCAGCGTGACCTGTCGGTGGCCTGGATTGATTATCGGCAAGCTTTCGATTCAACCTCCCACAGACTTATCATATGTCTTTTGGTAATCTTAAAGGTTCATCTGCAGATAGTTAAGTGCATAGAAAGTTTGATGCCGCTTTGGAAAACCAGATTTACTATCTCATTTGGAAAACATCGTGTGACAACTAACTAGGTCACCTTTCAGAGAGGTGTCTTTCAGGGCGACACCATGAGCCCACTCCTCTTTCGCCTTACATTATTGCCACGATCTCTAGCACTTCGCCATTCCGACGGGTACTTGTGCGGCAAACCTGCAGATCGAAGGTACAAGGTCACTCATGCATTTTACATGGACGATCTTAAAATCTATACTAAAAGCAAACAGCAACTACATCTAGCTCCAGGGATTGTCGAACGATATACTAAGGAAATTGGAATGGAATTTGAGTTCGATAAATGCACCAAGGTTTATTTGAAGCGAGGAAAACTTAATGGCATCCCTGAAGATCCTGAGCTCGTTGATAGAAGCGCTATACGACACCTTTGCGCTGGATAGACCTGGACGTGCCACAGAGCCGCATTCAGAATTTGACATCTATAAAGGATACACTCCGAAGCATATACAAACGTCTCATCAGGCAGATTTGTTCTTCCGAACTGTCGGCGAGGCACAAAGTATCTGCAAGAAACATGCTTGCTGTCCCGGTAGTACTCTATTCATTTGGAGTAGTTCCATAGACGAAGAATGAGCTCAGATCCCTTGATATCAGGACAGGAAAGGTTAGTCACATTAACAAAAGCATGCATCTTAAGTCTTCCGTTCCGCGACTGTACATCTCATGCCTTCAAGGTGGTCGCGGAATATTGAGTCCCAAATGTCTTCACAACAGGATTATTTTGGGTACAGCGCATAGAGTTGCAAATGGAAGAGACCCTATACTTAAAATTGTCAGGAATCACGAAGAAGTAGGCAAAGGAGCGTTCCGGTACAAAGCAGCAGAGGAGGCTGTTGAAATACTCGGACTGAACTTCAGTATTTGGGCTGAGCAAAATGTATCAAATCTTATCTATCTCGAGGTCTCACTACTGAAAGCCCGGATTAAGAAAGCACAAGAGAAAAACTCTCATGAACAGCTCCTCGATTAGAGGATGCACGGTATCTTCCACAGAAATGTGGAGGATCTGTGAATGTCGTGTGAGCTAACTTTTGCCTCCCTTAAATCACCCGGATTGAAGTCTGACACAAAGGGTTTCATTTTGGTATGTCAAGATATTAACATACCGTCGCCACATTTTGAGTCAAGACATTCCCGTTGATAGTTGCAGGTCATGCCATGCACACCCCGAGCATTGAGCTCACATTCTATCTAGTTGTCCAACTCACGCAGGAACGACCTACATTCAAAGGCACAATGCGGCACTAAGAGTGCTTTATTACCATCTCTGTCACTCTCACAGCATTAAACTTAATATCGCTCCTCTAAATGCTCCTGTGGAAATCGAGTCAATTGTCGAGAATGGGAAGTGCCGCATATACTTGAACTTTATATTCTTGACAATGATTTATGTTGTTCACTCGTGGCCTGAAATGATTCTTCTTGACTACGAGAAGCGAACCGTTACAGATTGTAACCACCTATCGCCCGATCGTGAGACGTGGTTGTGGCTGAAATTTTACCGCGATTTTGCTGGGAGCGGGTGCTAATCTAAAAAATTGCACGTGCTTCCAGAGAAATCGCGGT
>NC_046662.1:54055018-54065373 GCF_010883055.1 Belonocnema kinseyi | reverse complement strand
TAAAAATTTGTCATAAGGACAACCGCAGGATTTCGCGGGGAGCGGGTGCTAATCTGAAAAATTGCACCCGCTTCCAGCGACGGGGACCTACAGATCACGCGTGACTGAACACCCCGGACAGTACCTGAAGGTCGAGGCGCAACGTAACCGCCTGAAACACCTACGGTCACGATTCACTAGGTTCTGTTTTTTAGAATTATTCTACATTATACGCTTTATAAGAAATTGAGGCTACATATTTAAATTTGATTCTGTGTTATTTATTACTTAAATGAATACGATGTCAAATCTGCGGATTTTAATAACAATATCTTTTTTATTTATTTAAAAGCAAAGATTTAAAAATGTCAATCAGCATCATAATTAATCTAATTACACTAAAAAAATACAAATAGATAGTTTAATATTCAACCTAATATTCATCAGGAAATAAGTTTATATTAACAATAGTAGTACCATTTTTCAACCAATTGCCTCGTCATCCCGAAATTCGAGATAAGTGGTCAATTATTTCTCATACATTTGTTTGTTATTATTCTCTAAGAAATATAATAAAAAAATAAAACAGTAAACATTTTCTTACGAAAAGCAATGATTTTTCTTCTTTAAAGTAGTCCGGCTACTGGGAAAACTAGTCAAAGCTATGCCCATTGCTTTTTCCTGGAATTTGGAATTGAATACAAAATTTGACCAGCATCTTAATCAATAAATTAGGTAACAAATTTGTATGCTTATCAGTATAAATAAAATGTTTTCTAAATAATAATAAATGTTAATTTGACTCGATCCTCGCTACATTTTTTATTCTAGGCTACATTTTTATAAAATTAAGCTCAAATAACCTGGAAGCAAGTATAAATCAGCAGTCATTCAATTTTTTTATTCTATATTCTGTCTAAAAAAAGTTTTCCAAACAATATTCAACGTGTTTTAAAGTCAAAATTAACCATTTTTGGAGCCCGCGAAAGGCCTATAATTTTTTATCTGATCGATTTAATAGCCGGACTACCTTAGTCAGGTGATATACACGTGAAGGATATTATTTGTCTGAAAAAATATTTTAGAAACTCTCCATTGTTATTATTTAGTAACAAAAGTGACCAAACCATTGAAAAAGTGGTACTGTCTTTTAGATGAAAATTATTTTCTCCATTAAATCATGTTGCAAATAAATTACCCGTAACACTTTAATGGAAATTTAATAGCAATCAGTAAATTTAATTATATTAATTAAATATATATTATCATATAAATATCAAAAAGTTTTATTTCATTTATAATATTGGTTGTTAGCGATACAAAATATATTATTTTTACAATTTTTTGTGATTCTCAATCACCTACATGACATTTGAATACACACGCTTTTATTAAATATTGATAAAAATGTTTATAATAACTTATTATTGGACAATAATTGCTAATTTTACATGGAGAATATCATTCTCAAACAAATGATCAATATTTTCAGTAATTTTCAATATTTTTTGTAAATAGATTATCGCTTTGTTTTCAGCATTTAACTCAGCCATCCAAGTGCATAATAAAAATTTCTAGTAATGATGTCTAAAGCACATCTGGCACATCCAGATTGACCTAGGCGAACCTTAGCGTGCCACCATTTTGGGATTAGCTGGTAACTTATACATGTATATGACGACATCTGATCCTTCTATAAACTAATAATAAGCTCTTCTTGTTACAAACTGTCATTGCGGTATAGTGTTACATAAAAAAAATTGGAATAATAAATTAAAAGTAATAACATGCTTGCATCAAGACCATAGTCGAAATTAAGAGCCTAACAGAACTGATAAAAAGTTCATTCATGTGGTTTTCATACATTCTTTTATTTTTAAAGACCTGGATAAGGCATGATGAATTTTTTAATTCATTTATGTGAATTTTCGGGTGAAAAATTTTTGCTAACTTATAAATCTAATTACATTATTTTTACTAACCTAACAACAAAATGTATTAATAATTAATTTATATGACTATTATAAACATTTCCATAAAACCAAGAATCCAGCGATTGAATTCATACAGCCACCATGAAATGCTTCTATTGTAATCTAAAAGAAAAGATCTTTTTTCTTGAAAAAGAAAGTATTTTAAACGAATAAAAAAGAGAAAAGAAAATGAGAAGGCAACCTACCAAATAATTTTTTTTTCATTTTCTTTTATACTTTTTATTTTTATAAAAAAACTTTTCCATTTAGGAAAAAATATCTTTTTTCAATTCAGAATGTTTCTGTTCGTTGTGCAAATTTGGTCGTTGTATTCAATAGATTGTGCTAACAAATCTGAATATATTATTAAATAGATAGTGCTAACAACTAACAAAGCTTATTTTTTTCAAATCTGTATCACAGCGAAATTTTTTGTTGTAGTAATTACCCTCTTTTAAACACATTTAGTTTTGAATTAAAATTCTTAAATCTTGAAAAGAAAAATGATTGAATTACCTTCATTTTTAACTGCAAGAATTACTTCGTTCATAAATTTTCTTTGTTTAAAACTATATATTGAACGATCTTTTACCTGATATTTTAAATCGCGTGAATGTCTGTAAAGTTTGATTGGTCTTGTCTTCTTACATTTAAATGGATTCAAATCATTTTAATCGCCTTCCAATTTTTGTTTAAAATTCTTATGTTTTATTTTTCATTGTCTAAGACAATGTCTCGGTCATCATTGTAAATGCTTTCTGCAAGTTTAAGAGCTTTATTCAAAAGCTTCTCAATAGCGTCGTCAGTATCATTTTCAATACTAAAAACCGTTATGAATCGCAATTCTGCTGATGGTGAAGATTTTGGTGAAGCACGATTTAGACATTCACGCAATAGTCGCAGTCCTTTTTCCTTTCCGGAAAAGGCAAATTTTTTCCTCGTAGGAGAATAAGATTGGTGAATCTTGTCATCAAAATTTTCTGTGTGTATACGTCTAGATTCCGTACGCATAATCGGTGCTGTTGAGGGTGCTTGGTCTGTTGACTGTCGCGTCAACATCGCATCAACTTTCGAAGCAGACAATCTTGATGCTAATTGTGTTGGAATGTACTCCAATGAAAATGTAATCTGAAAAATAAAACGGTATAATAAATCAGATGCTACACAATATATTTGGGTATGTGCGTGAATTTTGAAATATTTTTGTGTTGGCAATAGGTCCTAACCTCCAAAGTTCCGTTTAGAAATTGTAAGATTCTCTTTTTAGAACTAGCATATTGTAGAGTAAAAAAAATTCTGTTTTTGTTTGAATACATCGGCTAAAAGTGAAGAGTTTGAAATCTAACCTAAAAACATTTGTTCATAAGCTTACTCGAATCAGTTTCAGTGACTCCCGAAACGGTGGAAGTTGCAAATCCACATGAATATGATGCCCGAAAAAACTTGAATCACTAGCTGAACTTTTACCTACTCAGTAGACACAAAATTTAGCGACGTCTTTACGACATCGTTACGACATCTTTACGACAACTTTACGATGTCCTATGTCCATGTCGTTAAAGTATCTTTTCGATATCGTAAAAACGTCGTATGATCTGACGATGTTTTACGATAGTTTAAAGACACCGAAACGACACGGAAATAGCATGTCGTAAAAACGTCGTAAATATGTCGTAAAGTCGCCTCTTGGATCAGATCAAATCCGAGCGAAGCCTACCATTAGAGAGCCGAGTGATTATTTGTTTCGGCTGGTTCTGAGATTGAAATAGAATGCGAAAGACATCCTTAATGTCTTCTTTGAGTAGTTGCAAGCCGGTCAAAACCCTAATTTTCTCTACGGTACTCATGTTATCTTCTAGAGCAGACATTGGGAGACCATATATAATTACCTCTCTATCCATGAATATTGATGGAATAGTTGTTTTCTTTTTTTTAAAGAAAACTTTGCATATTTAAAAAAAAATAGAAAGTGCAGACATGTCTTAATTCAGAAATCTTATTTTTCAAAAAGTTTACGATCTAGGAGTTTTCCAATCCGGATATTTTTTCTCGAGACTTTTTAGTCGTCCCTTTATAACATAAACGAATTTGAAAATTCCGAGGAAAAATCTCGAATTTGGAAATCCTACAGTAATGAAATTTCTGAATAGTATAATCATCTTACCTAAAGTAGAATTTTCGATATATTTTTAAATATATTATTGCATAGTTTTAATACATATTTTGTTTTAAATTAAAACAGTTTAGTACCTCTTTCAAGTTATAATTATCTCTTAATTTTATTCGAATTTAAAATTAAGTAATCTTTAACAAATTCAAAAAATTTTCTTTCAAATCTTCAACATTCTTTTCCGAAATTCCAGAAAATGATTTGAATTATTTCCCAATATTTTCTTTAAATAAATTTGTCAAAAAAGAATCTTTTCCCAGAATCTTTAGAAAAAAGGTATTATCTCAAAACCGTTTAAATCCTTTTAAAGCTGAACATTTTCTTTCGAAAGTAAAAAAAATCTACATTTTCTTTAAAATGTGTGGGTACCCGTAATTTTGTGGTCACCAAATTTGAAAATTTTCTTTTCCAAATTTTGCGAAACGGAGTTACTGTAATAATTATAATATATTTAGTGAAAAAAATATAATTCCGACATAAAAGGAATTTTTGAAAATAATTTAAGTTTTCCATTTCGACCCTTTTTTCAATACAAGTTTTTAATTGAATTTTAACCCTTTTGGTGAAAAATGAATTATAATATTCCAATAAAAATTCCACTTTTTAAATTAATTTCACACTTTTTGAATGAAAATATAAATAGTTTTAATGAAAATACAAGCTAGAATGCCTTTCGTTGAAAATTTATGTCTGTTTCATTAAAAATTTCCCCATTTACTTAAAAATTAAATTAATTAGTGAAAATTTATTTTTTAGATTGAAGATTCATCATTTTAGTTCAAAATTCATCTCTCTCGTTCAAAATGTAATTTCTTTGTTCAATATTCATATTTTCCGTTGAAAATCAAGAGACGAATCTTCAACGGAAAATATGAATATTGAACAAAGAAATTACATTTATAACGAGAGAGATGAATTTTGAACTAAAATGATGAATCTTCAATCTAAAAAATAAATTTTCACTAATTAATTTAATTTTTAAGTAAATGGTGAAATTTTTAATGAAACAGACATAAATTTTCAACGAAAGGCATTCTAGCTTGTATTTTCATTAAAACTATTTATATTTTCATTCAAAAAGTGTGAAATTAATTTAAAAAGTGGAATTTTTATTAGAATATTTTAATTCATTTTTCACCAAAAGGGTTAAAATTCAATTAAAAACTTGTATTGAAAAAAAAGGTTCGAAATGGAAAACTTAAATTATTTTCAAAGATTCCGTCTATTATGTCGGAATTATATTTTTTTCACTAAATCTATTATAATTATTACAGTAACTCCGTTTCGCAAAATTTGGAAAACAAAATTTTCAAATTTGGTGACCACAAAATTACGGGTATCCACACATTTTAAAGAAAATGTAGATTTTTTAAATTTCGAAAAAAAATGTTCAGCTCTAAAAGGATTTAAAAGGTTTTGAGATAATACCTTTTTTCTAAAGATTCTAGGAAAAGATTCTTTTTTGACAAATTTATTCAAAGAAAATATTGGGAAATAATTCAAATCATTTTCTGGAATTTCGGAAAAGAATGTAGAAAATTTAAAAGAAAATTTTTTGAATTTGTTAAAGATTACTTAATTTTAAATTCGAATAAAATTAAGAGATAATTATAACTTGAAAAAGGTACTTAACTGTTTTAATTTAAAACAAAATATGTATTAAAACTATGCAATGATATATATTTAAAAATATATCGAAGTTCTACTTTAGGTAAGATGATTATACTATTCAGAAATTTCATTACTGTATGATTTCCAAATACGAGATTTTTTTCCCGGAATTTTCAAATTCGTTTATGTTATAAAGGGACGACTAAAAAATCTCGAGAAAAAATATCCTCATGTTCCAAATGTAATTTCTTTGTTCAATATTCATATTTTCCGTTGAAAATTCGTCTTTTGGGCAGCAAATTAATTTTCTCATTTGAGAATCCATCTTTTTGGTTAAATATTCCACATTTTTATAAAAAATTAACGTTTTTGTTAAAAAGCGATGTGCTTGGGTTACAAATTTTACAGTTGAAATTTTTGTTGCTGAAAATTCCTATTTTTTATGAATTTAAAAAATTATTAAGGGATTTGTAAATATTTTAAAAACAATTGAAATTGTTTTCAGATTTATAGTAGATCTAAAAATTATTTTTTATATTTATGTTTTGCAAATATTTAAAAAAGATTCCAGCGAATTTCAAATGATCATTTAAGTTTAAAAAAATGTATCTCTTTAGTTGCTAGTTCAACTAGCTGACTAAGATAGTTCGGTATAAAAATTATAATTAAGAATTAAGAAAATTTATATTTATTGCACGACATTCAACTGTGAAATGACCACAAAGTTCTTTTCGAAAAATTTCAAGTTATTCTTGCTACTCGTTGTCCGGCTGGGAATTCCCAGTCAACCCCCTGACAATATACTGACTACTTTTACTACTTGTTGTCAGGCTGGCGATGCCCAGTCAAATCTCTGACAATCTACAGATTATTTAACTACTTGTTGACAGGCCGGGAATCCCCAGTCAGCCCCCAGGCAATCTACTGACTATTTTCACTAACGGTTACCAGGCTGGGAATGCCCAGTCAACCCACTGACAACCTATAGACATGCAAGTTAACTTATTGTCAGGCTGAGAACATCCTGACAATATTCTTAGATTTTACGGACACGCGAGTCAACTTATTGTCAGGCTGAGAAAATCCTGACAAAATTGTTAGAATTTACAGACACGCGGAGGCAGAACACGACTTCGGGAACCCGCGTACCTTGTGCGAAAGATCCACCGGAGACACCGGCGTACCTTGCTCCGACCTTCACTTTTCTGGGCAAACCCTTTGCCAGGTCGTTTGGAGATGTTAGTTCAGCTAAACTTATCAAAATTGGTCTTTTGATCGAACGCCTCTCCAAATTTTTGAGCTCCAAATTTTGAGGAACAAATAATTTTCTTCTACAATAAAACGAAAATTGAGATATAGTAATATATATTTACTGAATGCTATAGATCTGTATTATCACTGTACATGACATTAAAGTTCCATATTTCTGCTAAAGAAACTGTTTTACTGATTCATCACCTAAGCGGCTGCGCCCGTCTTTTACATATCTGCACTAGTATTTATCTACAAGGTTTTTTTTTCGTAGTACGCAAGGAAAATCGCAGTAAAACCCGTGCATAGTACAGTGAACTTAATTTTTACTATAGTCTAGATGGAAGAATATTATTATTTAAAAAAAATTTATTTATTTATTTATTTTCCTTATATTACACCACAATACCAATTAATAATAAGAATAGGTTATGATTAGTTTATAGAAAAATCACAAGTCATCAAATGTAGATGTATAGTATATATTATCAGCAAACCAGATGTGACGGCCAACCTAGACGTACCAGATGTGCTTTAGACGAAGTCGGAAGCAACTTCACCTGGCTTCAGTGTAGGTAAAGTCAGAAGTGCCAAATACGTTCTCAAAAAAATAAGGAATGCAAATTTGATCAGTTCACGTATTCATGTAAGACATTAACAGAAATTTCCTCTGGAATCATTATCACTTCCGACTTTGCCTAAGGCACATTTGGCAAACTTTATCTCTTTATCCACTCGGGTGGTTTCGTGACTTTCTGTAAATAAAACAATATTCAATTTAAACAAAGAATTATCAATTTCATTCTATTCACGCTACATATTTTATTTTCAGTAGAATTTTTTGTTGTTCTAATTATCAAAATAAGTTAAACTCTTCTATAGCGCCGATTTTGGAGCTGAAGATGGGTGGGAAATAACTTACTATAGCCCGCTCCGCTTTTGTTTGTTCACGGCTAAGTACCAGTCTGAGTTTCAACCGCAGACCCCGTGCACACCGGGCAGCTCCTGTTACACCTGCCTGTAGCGCGGCTTCAATTCTCGGAAGGGCTATATAAGGGAGGGCAATCAAAGAGTTTCACTGTGGTTGAATCCTCAGCCAAAGTGAAATTTTTTTAAAAGAAAAAAACTCATTAGCTAGAAGTATCAATGTTAGTAGGGTTAGTTGCGAGGAGATGTAGGTGATTTATAATAGCGAGGAACTATGGGGGGAGGGGTAGCACGAATGCGCAGGAGCATACGTAGGAAAATAAAAGGAAAGGGAATCATAAAAAACGACTGTATGGCAAGAGCAAGTGGAAGGGAATTAAGAGAGGGGAGTAATTGGAAGGTTTGTTAAGGTTGCAGAGTTGGAGAAGTTAGGGATGTGCAGTAGGTGTATTTAGGAAGGGCCAGTATGTAAGGGGCATTAATGCAGTGTAGGGAAAGTAGAAGACAAGCGGGGTATTGAGGGGTGATTAGACGGAAATCTAGGGGATAGGCAGTTTTAGCTAGGATGTTTGCTGACGGAAGAGGACAGGAGATAGGGGCAAAGAAAAGAGGGTGGGTTTGTAGTATGAGGAGGGTTAAACCCCTATCTTTAAAATACTATGAAATTTTTATGTCAAAAACCTTAAATGAACTTACGGTTCCATATAAAGTTTCAGTTTGTCGGATAATTGACTTTGCTCAAAGGATGTTAGCAATGGTCTGATTGTTGCAGTGTTGATTTTATTAATTTAAAACATGCTATTTTTCGTTACTGTGGTACGAGCGCCTCCTGAAAACCCTTTGAATTAAAAGAACATTAATGTATATAATACGCTATTTGAAAAATCGTTTGAATTAGAAATCAGCCAAAAATTAGATACGACGACAATTTTGTTTAGATAAAGAATTAGATAAGATGATTAGACGAATATTTTTTTACCGAAAAAGTAATATTTATAATAAATCAAACGGACCTTAAAAATGTATCATTTCAATAAATAAATAGCATTGTAATTTATGATATGCTTTGAAAAACCAATTTGTTGAAAATTTATGGTAATTTTTGGAAATTTATGGTAAAATTACAAACATTACATGGAAATTCCGGAAATTTTTTGTAAGTTTGGAAATTAGCGAAAATTTATAGAAATTTAGTGTATCCGAAGCGTTTTGGAAGAAATTCAAAATTTTCTGAATATTTGATCAATTTCGCAAAATTCTGAAAATTTTATCAAATTCGAAAAATTCTGAAAATTTGATAAATTTCTAAAATTTATGAAAACCTGGCTAAATTTCCAAAATGTTCAGAAATTTATGAAAAATGATCGAATTATCAATAACTTATCACTTCGAGTATGTGCAGTAACTATTCAATACTCATAATCAGTCTCTCAAGCGTAAATTATAGTGAAGTGAGGTTATGACTCCGACAGTCCTGGAAATTAATTCTGACTCGAAATGCGAAGCGCAATAACATTAAAAAGTAATCTTACTCAAAGAGCGCAAGCGCAGCAGCTAGAAAAAATCCTTTTCTAACGGCTTTTTATCACAGATTCGGAATTGGTCACTTCCCGCACGCAATACATGCGTCGAAAATCGAACATTTCGTGCATGTTAGAAAAAAAAATTAATTAACATTTTATTACACCTTGTGTCGTTTTTCCAAAAAATTTAATCCTTTAACTTCAATATTATTTTTTACGATTTAAACAAAATTTTTTGCGTTTCCATATTTTTTTGTTTCAACAAAATAGTTTAATTTTGATTCAAAAGAATTTTTTACTGAAATTATAAATTTTTAATATAAAATGAATGTTTGTTAAAGTTGTTTCACTTTATATCATGTAGCTAAATTAAAACTAAAAAAAATTTCATTCAGAAATGAAATAATTAAATATACAGTTTGAAAAAGTTTCTTTTCAATCGACAAAGAAAGAATTTTCAATAAACTAATTTAATTTTCCAAGAACTATTTTCTAAGAACTATTTCTAAGAAATAAAAATTGTTTGAAAATTGTAAAAAGATGCCTATAGAAAAACGCATTCTTTCTTATCAAGATTTTATTTACCAAACCTTAAAATCTTCCGAAAAACATGATTTTCAAGTATAATTGAAAATTTCACTTATTTTTAATTCAGTTGTTTTGAAAAATTTGTTTCAAATTTTCAGGCTAAAAAAATAATCATTTTATATAAATAACTAGATTTTTCTTTATTGGCTGAAAATTTTTTTTGGTTGAAAATTCAATTCGATTGTTCTAGATCAACATATTTGTTTCAAAATATAATTATTTTAGTGTACTAAACTCAACTTTTTCGTTGACTTTTCTCCTTTTTGACTTCAAAATTTTACACTTTTGACTAAAATTTTGTTCCTTAGCGTGTTAAGAATCTTTCATACTTGC
>NC_046662.1:54047566-54054918 GCF_010883055.1 Belonocnema kinseyi | reverse complement strand
TTGCCAAAATTCGCCTTTTATGTCAAAAAATTAATTAATTTTCATTTTTGTCGCAAAAATTAATATTTTAGTGAAAGGAACTATTTGGTCAAAAATGAGATTTTTTAATCTCAAAAGTAACTATTACATTCTAAGTTGAAAATTGATTTTCTTTTTGTCAGAAATTTTCCTTTTGGCTATAAAATTCAATATTTTTGATGAAGTTTTCATCAACAAAATAAAATGAATAGTTGCAGTTTCAAAGAAAAAGATGATATTTCTACACAAAAGATAAATTTTCAAAAACAAACATATATATTCAAAATAATCATATTTTCAATTAAAGACATGATTCTCGTGTAAAAATGGGAATTTTGAAACTTCAAAATTCAACTGCAGATTTATCGATTTAGATGAACATTCATTTCTTTGATTGGAAATTCGTTTGTTGTGGTAATTGAACACTAATTTTTAACTGAAAATTTCTAAACTCGAATTTTGATGTAAATTGATGTTCTTTATTCAAAATTTTGAACTAGTTGCTTAAAAATGAACAGAATTTCCTAACCATTTTTCTTTTCAGTAGAAAATTAATCTTGTTGGTAAAAGATTCATCTTGTATGGAAAAAATTCTATTTGATAAAATAAATTTTTACATTCACATCAGATTTAATTGAGCTTTAGCCCATTTTTTAAAGTCTGGAAAAATGAATGAAGTCACTAAGAAGCTATTTTTGAGCAACGGTTATGATTTTAACCTTTATAAAAGCTTTTCAACGAATAAAAAAGTTAAATTTTCCAGGAAAACTATACAAGATTTTAAAAAAATGTTGGAAAGAAAAACTTTCAACCTCGAAAAAGTAAGACATATATTTGTCGATTTGATCGTGAAAAATGACATCAAAAATAAAAAATTATTTTTTGCGGTAAACTACCCCTAGATATTTTTAAATACGCTGAATATTGCTGAATTCATAAGAGAAAAATTTAAAATATATATTTTGCACTATAGACAAAAATGTTTCACCGAACCAAATTCTTTTTTAAATGCATTACCTTTTTTAAATGGGATAAAATTTATCAGAGAATGTGCAACAATATAATAGCTGACAACGGATGCTGAATCTTTCAATTTTTTCCTGTATTCCTAGAAAGTTGCTTCATTTGTTGAACTAAAAATACATGAAAAAATTAATTTTTCTACAATTTCATGATTGATATGTCAAGTTAAAGGCTTTCAAAATCAGCATTAATTTTTGGGGAATTTGTTGACTATATGAATAGGGTGAAAAAACGGCCGGACGTCAAATACTCATCTTTGCAGACGAGAGGTGCCGAAAAAATGTTTTAAAACGAAGGTTTAAAAAATGTAGGGATGATTTACCTTCGCTTAATTTTTTTATTCATGTTGGATCAGTTCTATTTTACTTCCTTCGTTATAAAACTATATTCAAATTTTTGTGCATGGAAAGTATTTAATATCATAGACACTTAATTAAAAGTTTTAGGGGTGACCTCCGCCATTAATTTTTTGGGCAAAATACGTCACCTTCATTTTTGTCTCAAGTGCAAAATACAGGGTGGACACGCTGGGGCTTACATATATGGCGAGTTGAATGCTACCCGAATTGCATAACAGCAGGGCAGAAGCCATTATACAGGGGTATTTTCATATTTCGCGCCTTTAAAGTTTCATTCGGATTGGCCATTAAGTCAAGTCCGTGCATCTTCGGATCAAGTTTATGATAATTTCCATGGTTGCATTCGAAACTTCAAATAGATACAAGTGTTAAAACAATATAGGTTATGTTATATAGTAATTACAAAAATAAAAGTGTTTAATTAATAATGAAGTGAGACATGTGAACTGAGAAGTAAACGTAATTTTTTTTCTTTGCCTATACCATTATAGAATAGCTGCTCAGTGACAAATACTATAAAATAGTAATAATATTCTGCGCTATCAGTGGGCGAAGAGTGAATGGTGTTTAAAGCTTATTTTGACCCAATAAAAAAAGGTATGTCATGAATAGACAGGATATGTTTTAAATAAAGAGAATGAAATATTACATGCGGAAACTTTAAATTGACATTGCCTATATTTACTGACAGCGACTAGGGCAAACCGGTGAATCTGAACATAACCGCTTGAAGTTTCGAACGCAACCATGGAAACTCTTATAAACTTGATCCGAAGATGCACGGACTTGGCCGAATGGCCGATCTGAATGCAACTTTAAAGGCGCAAAATATGAAAATACCCCTGTATAAAGGCTTCTCTCCTGCTATTGTGCAATTCGGGTAGCATTCAACTGGCCACGTATGTAAGCCCCAGCGTGTCCACCCTGTATATTATTTTAAAATTTTTGTGTGTGAATTATAACTTTTTTATCACAAATTTAAATATATGTAGGAGGGGGGGGGGGTTATGCTATTTATTTTTGTTTGAGAAAATTATGTTATTCTTCTTTTATCACGAGGAAACTTTCTCAATGAATTTCATCGCAACCAATTTGATTTTTATACACAAATCCCCTTGAAGCGTTTTTTCCAAAATAAAAAAATAGGTGTCACTTAGTTTTTCGAGAACTACAACATGTATCAGGGAGAATCAAATCGGCCAGGGCCGCCTAGAGTAACTTCCTTGTAGGATCTTAGTTTAGGCAAGTCGTTTAACATTTAAAAAATTTTGAATGGGAACGAAAAACCATTTCTTTGAACAAAAAAAATTAATTTCAATCAATCATTACATTTTCACTGATTTTAAAGTTCGCAGTATGAAAATTGATTCCAATGAACATTATATATTATGAAATAATAATATAGACAAATGAAACAAGATTACGCTGATTGGCATTTGTGGATGTACGTTTTAATCACTTTGAAAAAATGTTTTGAAAGGAATGGTTTTCTTTTACGTGCCAAATTTTTTAGTACTTTCGCTTTTATAAATTTTTAAGAATTTAAATTTATTGTACAGTGCAATAGCTAAAATGTTCATACACATCAGTAATAAATTATTAGTTTTGAATGTTTTCTTCCTGCGAATGTTTTTTCATTCCTTGAATCCTATTTGTATTTCTTAATTTATATAAATTCTTTTGGAATACTTTTAAGGATTTTGGGGACTTGAAGATAGTTAAGTAATTTAAAAAAATTTCCTCAATATTTTAAATATTCCAAATTTAGGAAATTCCACAAAATCAGTAAATTCATAAAATGGAAGAAATTTGGAATATTCAATGAATTTGGAGAATTCTGAATATTTCAAGATATTTAAGAATGCATGGAATCAGAGATCACCCAGAATTCATTATATTTTAGGATTTTCAAATAATTCTAGGGTTTTCCAGAGGATTTGCGTAATTCGAGAAAAACGGAGAATTTCAGGAATTCAGTATAAAAGAAATATTAACGGAATTAAGAATATTCAATAAATATAGAATATTCCAGAAATTAATAGAATTTGAAACATTCAGGGAATTCAGAATATTCTCAAAATCCAAGGATTTATGGCAATTCAAAAAAATTTGAAGGATTTCATAGCATTAAAGAAAGTCAATAAATACATAAAATTTAAATAATCAAAGGAATTCATGAAAATGATATAAATAATTTAATTCTCAAACAAAAAAAAAAAAGATTATTGTTCAAACGGAAACTTTTATTTTTGACAACAACAAAATATTTCTACCAAACCGGAAAAATGATTAAACTAGGGCAATACATTTTCAATACCAAACGCAAATGTTAAATAACTGTTCATATTTCAGTTGTTTTGTGTTTAGTGTTAAATCAATATAATTAACTAAGAATCTTGAATCTTTTTTAAAAATCTTACGAAAAACGAAATTATTCCAAGACTATCAATTCGTAGAAATCAATTGTTCAACAGAAAAAAAAAAAAAATTTCCTATAAATGTTTAAAAACTTTTAATTTTCTTGCAATCTTTCAATACTCATCTACTAGGTGGGAATTTTTAACAAAAAATCATAATCCTCGGGCAAAAAGATAATTTTTTTAACAATTGTATTTTTCACCTAAACTTATTAATTTTGTCTAAAACAGACAAGTTTTCAAAACCAAAAGATATAACTTTTTCGCAAATTATTAAAACCTACAGATAATAGTGAACATTCAACCCAATCTAGTTTTGTGAACAAATAAAAAATTATTTATAGTGAATCGGACTATGTTTAGAACCAGAATGTCGAAATTCAAGGAAGAAAGAAATTTTTCATACAAAATAAAAATTGTCATGTTAGCTTGGTATGTGAAAGTATGTCAAAATTCAAGTGCGAAGTTTGAATTTGGCATTAATCTACATAGTAATTCAATTGATTCAAAATAATTTTACAAAATTTTCTTAAAATTAATTTTTTAAAGAAGAAAAATGAGATAAAGTTTCCCTGGACTCTTTCCAAATTAATCCGAAAATTCCAAAACATAAAAAAATAAAGTCGCAGCTTAAAAATTTAATTTTCATAAACGATTTTAATTTGAATGCTAACATTTGGAATTTTGATAGAAAAAAACAGATTTCAGGTATATAATACAAGTATCTACAAAAGTACTCCAAGCATTTTATTTTCTTTATTTCACAAGAATGTACACGATTTTAGGAAAAATGTCGATAATTTACACTATAAGTTCCTTTATTGCAAGACTTGTTTATTGCAAACTCGTTTATTGAAATCCAACACACTCGTCTATGGCAACTTCACCAACTCCCACAACTGATGGTCAAATGTTTCATATAGCCAATGACAGCGCGGAAGCGAGAATGTATTGTGAGAACACCTACCGGGTACTTAGAATGGTGGGGTCCTCTCTCGAGTTGCAATAGACGATGTGTTTACATTTTGAAGCATCTGCAATAAACGAGGTTTTACTGTAAAAGGTTTTTTAGTTTTTTCAAAGCTCGCAAAATTAAAAAAATAGCCTTCACATTTTTCCAGATTCTCTTTTGACAGTTTTCGATATCTTTTCAGAGCTTTCAATTTGTTTAATTTTTTAATTCTGAAACTGCGAAAATAACTGAATTGAAAACTCTGTTCCTCGAACAAAAAAAAAACGAAATTCCTCCTTAAACTCTCTCCGAACTTGGTAACATTTTCCAAACAAATATTCATGCTTTGAATTCAAATTCTAATTTTATAAAACATAACACGTGATGCAAATTTTGTGCTTCGATAAAAATATTTGATTATTTAATTTTTAATAAATAAAAATGACTAAAAAACCATTTTTTAAATTTATTTGAGAGATATTTGAGAGAGGTATTTGAGAGAAACGGGAATGTTATTTTTCGGGATTTTCCAGTCATCTCTAGAATATAGATTTTCAAAGATTTCAAACAGAAAAATGCCTGGGTAAAAATGCTTCGGCTTGAGTTCGACTTGGTTATGTCTTCAGCTCGTTTCCAAGACATTGATCTGTGGCTGCGTCTCAAAACTTAGACGAACTTTTTTCGGCTCATAAATAAGATTAAAATGGATAGATGAAAAATTTGTAATTATTAAATTAGTTGTTTTTAATTAAAAAATTAAGTATCTGTGGACCTGAACGAGTATAACCCTTAAAAATTTTCTTGAAAAATATAAAAATTGTAACTTTCTAGAAGTATCTCCTAAGCCGTTAGAAATACGTAAGAACAAACAACATTTTAGGTATCATCGTCAAACAAGTATAATACAAATTAAAATCCGTAAATAAGTTAATTGAATATATATTATTCAGGGCAATTCAAGTCGAACTCAAGTCAAAGCATTTTTACTCGGGTGCATACAATTTTTAAGAATATACGTAAGAATTCTTGTTTTGATAAATTAATGTTTAAACAATATTGTAAAAGAACTTAAAGAATTTATAATTATTTAAACCTTGTTGCAAAAGAATTTGAAAGATTTGATGGCTACATTTTATATCTAGAAATAATGTTAAACATTTTTCTCATTTTAAAAAACGTTTAAAGGGTTTCGCATAAGGCTAAAAAATGAATTTAAAACTTGAAAATATATCGAAGAATTTATTAAATGTAAACACTTTCTGTAAATTTCAATCAAAATCAATCGTACGCATTGCAGGCGTGTCATCTTCGATGTTAAGAAAATAATTTTCAATAAAAAATACAAATTTTGTAAAACCATTTATTTACTAAGTCTATTTGTTTTCAATTTTATATGAATTTATTTTTTTTTAAGAATCTTAAAAAAACTAAAAAAAAAAAAAGAATTTTCTGGAAATTGGTTGAATCCTGGAACAACAGAGAATAATTCTCAGCCAGCTGCCTATTTAATAAAAAAAGAGTAACTTTTTTTCACGAATAGAATATTTTTCAAGCATTTCAATTTTGCAACCAGAAAAGTTGTGAGACATTATTTCACTATTTTTCTTTCCGGAATTTCAGCATCCAAGAATTATTCTGTATCTTCAATTTGATTTTTTTAACTTTCTATTATCTTGAATTTTGAAATTTGGAAATTTTATAATTGTGGGAATTTTATATGTTGAATATTTTCTTGTTCTGGTATTTGATTAATTTCTTTAATTATGGAATTTATTAATTCTGGGACCTAAAATATTTCCCATGAAGAAAGTATTCAAAACATACAATTCCTCAAATTATAAAGTTCATAAAACATTAAAATTCCTAAATTGGCTTATTTACGAATCTAAACAATTTAAAAATTGATTCAATAATAAACGTACTATAGGATAAAAAATATCTTTACGACAATGGCCGATTAAAGTGTGAATCTACAAAAATTATTAATAAGAATTGCAAAGATTTTCATATAAAATTTAATATTCAGTTTCAAAAGCATTATCACCTCATTTTCGGACGAATTCAGAAATTCCAACAATTAAAAAAAAATACATATATTTTTTACAAATAAACGACAGATTGAGATATTTTTGTATAGATTCAGATTTTCATAAAGAGGATTATCTCGTTTTTGACTAACTTTAGTGAATAATCTATTTTTTTAAATTAAAAAATGATTCTTAATTACCTCTTTTAGTTAATTATTAAAAATAAGGTGATTAAAAAATTTATACTAACATCTCTTTTTTCTACGACAATATTAACTTATGTCTAGATAATTTAATTGAAAAAGGGGCCCTTTGTGTTTGAGATTCTAAGTCTGAAACTTTATTCGTACAATTGTTTATAATAAACATGTAAATCAATTTCCAATCAATTTTTTTTAATCGATTAGCACAAAAGGTTTTATTGTAGCAATAATTTAAAAAAAATTTGGTTTTTTCTAGGATCCGTCAAACTGAGACATTTTTCTAATAGAAATTCTGATTCAAATCTACATTCCTGGTTTTATTTTTAGGAATTCTATACATTAAATTGATCAAC
>NC_046662.1:54045162-54047466 GCF_010883055.1 Belonocnema kinseyi | reverse complement strand
TACCGCCAAGGTTTGAAAGTTCGCGCGCGAACTCCGGACCCGTTACCACACACTTAACAAGTCAAAGCTGCTGACCATCAAGCAGCATATTGTTGAGAGAATTCGGATGCTATCTGACGCTAAGAGAAGTCTAGAGCGGAGGGAGAAGTGGGTCAGAGAAAATCAACAGTTTCTCTCTGACCCATCTCGACTCTTCCAAGACCCTCGAGTTACTGTCGAACACCCACCCAAACCAGAGGAGGTCAAAGTATTTTGGTGAGAAGTCTATGAAGTTCAGCATAGACTGGACGAAGACTCAGAAAATATAAATAGCTTCAAGGAGTTATGTGTTGCCCTCATAACACCTGATAAAGAATGCCCACCCATCACTACCGAGGAGGTGAAAAAAGTATTAAGAGGGATAAAGAACTATTCCGCACCGGGACCAGATTGTATCAAAACCTTCTGGTGGAAGAAGTTTTCTTCAACTCAACATCATTTGGCCCATATTTTCACCTCATATTTGAAGTCGGAAGAGCCGATTCCAGAGTGGTTGGTGGAAGGGTGCACAATACTCCTGCCGAAAATGGGCAACTTAGCTCATCCAAAGAATTACAGGCCAATAACTTGTCTGAACACGCTTTATAAGATATTCACAGCTATCCTAAATCATAGGATTATTCAGGCAATTGAACTTGTGTGGCAAGAAATGTATGAACAACGAAACTCAAAGAAAGGCGTAGCCGGATGTCGGGAGAACCTGCTCATCGATAGATGTGTCCGCAAAGATGCAGCGTTCTGCCAGCGTGACCTATCGATGGCCTGGATTGATTATCGGAAAGCTTTCGATTCTACATCCCATAGACTTATCATCTGTCTTTTGGAAATCTTAAATGTTCATCCGCAAATAGTTGGGTGCATAGAGAGATTGATGCCGCTTTGGAAAACCAGATTTACTATCTCATCTGGCAAAAATCGTGTGACAACTAACAAGGTCACGTTTCAGAGAGGTGTCTTTCAGGGCGACACCATGAGCCCACTCCTCTTTTGCCTTACATTATTGCCACTATCTCTAGCACTGCGCCATTCCGACGGGTACTTGTGCGACAAACCTGTAGATCGAAAGTACAAGGTCACTCATATATTTTATATGGACGATCTTAAGATCTATGCTAAAAACAGAGAGCAATTGCATCTAGCTTTGGGGATTGTCGAACGATATATTAAGGAAATTCGAATGGAATTTGGGTTAGACAAATGCGCCAAGGTTTATTTGAAGCGAGGAAAACTTAATGGCATCCCTGAAGATCCTGAGCTCGTTGTTAGAAGCGCCATACGACATCTTTGCGCTAGAGAGACTTATACATACATGAGCGTGCCACAGAGCCGCATTCAGGATGTGACATCTATAAAGGATACTCTGCGAAGCAGATACAAACGACTCATCCGACAGATTTGGTCTTCTGAACTGTCGGCGAGGAACAAACTATCTGCAACGAACATGCTTGCCGTCCCGGTACTACTCTATTCATTTGCAGTTCCATGGTATCTTCCACAGAAATGTGAAGGATCAGTCAATGTCTTGTGTGCTAACGTTTGCTTTCCTTAAATCCTTATACCGTCGCCACATTTTGAGCCGAGACATTCCCGATGATAGCTGCAGGGCGTGCTATGCACAACCCGAGCCTTTAGCTCACATGCTATCTAGTTGTCCAACATACGCGGGAAAGACCTACATTCAAAGGCACCATGCGGAACTAAGAGTGCTTTATTACCATCTCTGTCACTCCTACGGCATTCGCCTTAATATCGCTCCTCTAAATGCTCCTAGGGAAATTGAGTCAATTGTCGAGAATAGGAAGTGCCGCATATACTGGAACTTTATATTCTCGACAATTGTTTCCGTTGCTCACTCGAGCCCTGACATGGTTCTTCTTGACTTCGAGAAGCGAACCATGTTCGTTATCGAATTTTCGGCACCAGCTGACAAAAACATCATAGCCAAGGAGAATGAACGGAGGTGCCAAGCTTTCAATTGCTAATAGCCTAACAAGCATCCCTGCGTGTCAACAATATGCGAGAACACTTGCGGGAAAAATGCAGAAGGCGGTTGTTCTTGGGTCACTCCGTGTTCTCAGGGTGCACGAGGCTTTTGCTGGATCGTCGTATTGATTCCTTTACAGACTGTAACCACCTACCTCACAGTTGTGAGACGTGGTTGTGTCTGAAATTTTACTGCGATTTCGCTGGAAGCGGGTGCAATTTTTCAGATTAGCACCCGCTCCCGGCGAAATCCTGCGGTTGTCCTTATGACAAATTTTTAAT
>NC_046662.1:54043199-54045062 GCF_010883055.1 Belonocnema kinseyi | reverse complement strand
TTGTACTGAGTTGTTTATTGGGTACGTCTAATTTGATTAAATTAAATTTTAAACGTCAGTATTTCTTTTATACTTATATTATTTTGAAATAAAAATTCCAAAATTTTTTATTGTATGATTTCATTTCATACTAACCAATAAAATTAAGAACAACAAACAAGTGTCTTCTAAAATCTGATTCAACTTCTTAAAGTCGCTTAAAATCTTCTAAAATATCTAGAAAAATAAGGATTTTATTTTAATTTTGTATAAATAGTTTCTTCAATCTCTCAAAATCTTTCGAAATAATTCGAAAATTGTAAAATCTCCAATTAACCTTTGAATTCGTTTAAATAACATAACAATGGTGTAATTTGTTTCAATTTTCTAAATCATTTAAAATTATATGAAGTTCCTACAAGCCGAAAAAATTTTAATGAAAGAACGCGTTTATGTTACATTTTCAATGTAATTCAAACAAAAATATAGCATTGTGAATGTTGCGTTAGTAGTCCACGTGGCATTCAATAAAATTATAGTGTCAACGAGTTATATCATTGAAAAGAAAAAATTATTATTATTTACTCACCGAATCGAGTTTACCTAATTTCATCACGAAATTAGGTAACACGTTATGAAGCCACAGGCTTGGTAATCTAAATTACAAAAAAATAGTCAATATTTTCTGTGCTCTTGACTATAGTTAAGTAAATTTAGAATTTTTTTATTTCATTAAAAAAATAATAAAATATTAATCATTATACACTACCTAAGTACAAAGTAACATACGGCGCAACTCAAACAAACAAAGATCATTATTCCTAAAAATGTCCAATTATCCAATCAACTATAAAAAATCTACCTTTCGATGAGTGAGTGCAAAAGAAAATTATTTAAACAAAAATAAATCGTATAAATAATTTTTAATCAGTTCACAAATACTTAAAAATATTCCACTAAAAAAAAATGATTTATAGCATAAAAGGAAAAAAAACAGAGCATTTATGTATCAATTGTAGGTAAAAATGTTAATTTCAACCTTTTGGGGCATTTTCGGGGCTCGGAAGGGGGGAGGGGACCATCGAAATTTAAAGTAATTTCATGGAAATGATTGATTAAAGACTCCCCAACAAATTTTTATTATCTCCCGCAAGGTAAGTTTAAATCCAGAAAACTGAATCGTATTTTTCCGCAAATTAAAATTTCTCCACGTTAATCTTATGGGTTTCTCAGGGCCTTTGCATTCTTAATTGAAAAAGTTAAATTTTCGAGTAAAACCAGAAGTTTTTAAATGCCTAACATTGGAACTATAAAACACAATTCTGCATTCCCTATTATTTTGAAACGTTTTTGGCACTTCTTGATTTACCCACCCTCAAGACATGTGAAGTTGCTTCCAACTTCGTCTGAATTACGTCTGCCACATTTAGGATTGCCTAGGCGAACTTAGCTTTGCCGCACATCGATCTTTCTTGGTAACATGTACAAATATATATATATATTCGGTTCGGTTTTGATTCCTCTAGAATCAAACTGAAGGGCCTATGACAAAGCCACCGAACGCGTCCTCGGGTTGCGGATAGAGGGTCCCTGTACCAAGGGTTTCTGTTGAATATGGTTGCAAAAATAAATAGGCAGTCGCGGACAATTGTCCAGGGGTGGTCCCGAAGGAATTAACCCCCAAGCGGAGGTGTGAAAACCGTGCCGAAAGCTGAATGGCACCTGGGTGAGGTGTCTAGAAAGGTGACTCTGGAATACCGGGCGACCTCTCAGAGTACGCAGCCTTATCCTTGCATGCGGGGCTCTACAAGGATGGACGAACCCCTTTCCCTAGCTTCTCGTGGAGAAACATCAACACCAAGGTTTCTCTCAAGCCTAAAGATC
>NC_046662.1:54037704-54043099 GCF_010883055.1 Belonocnema kinseyi | reverse complement strand
CGGACAATTGTCCAGGGGTGGTCCCGAAGGAATTAACCCCCAAGCGGAGGTGTGAAAACCGTGCCGAAAGCTGAATGGCACCTGGGTGAGGTGTCTAGAAAGAAGACTCTGGAATACCGGGCGACCTCTCAGAGTACGCAACCTTATCCTTGCATGCGGGGCTCTACAAGGATGGACGAACCCCTTTCCCTAGCTTCTCGTGGAGAAACATCAACACCAAGGTTTCTCTCAAGCCTAAAGATCTGGCTGAAATGGATGACGAGCTTCGTGGACATTTTTCCGGTGAATCCGACCTCTGGGCTATCAATTATTGTGTGTATAATGCAGCGAGAGCTTTGGCCGATGCGAACCATAAAAAAAAACCAACGGCTGATCATAAGACCAAAAGACGAATGCATCAACTTGCCATAAAGATAGGCTGGGCAAAACAGTACGCATCCCGCATTCAATGTGTGATTGACTACATCACATCTGGCAGGAATTTTACCGCCAAGGTTTGAAAGTTCGCGCGCGAACTCCGGACCCGTTACCACACACTTAACAAGTCAAAGCTGCTGACCATCAAGCAGCATATTGTTGAGAGAATGCGGATGCTATCTGACGCTAAGAGAAGTCTAGAGCGGAGGGAGAGGTGGGTCAGAGAAAATCAACAGTTTCTCTCAGAAATGGAATGAGCGAATTACGCTTTAAATACTTTTAATATATAATTAACATCACTAATGAATTTTTTTTTCATATTTTAATAGAAATATCCTCAGGTATGCCACCCAAAGAAAGGGACTTTCTGTCGCGTGTGGGGATGTCTAACAATCATTCGAATTATGAAGGTATTCCTAATAATCTAGCACTTCTGATATCAATAATTTGTTATTAAACTTCCTGAAAAAGTTTGTGTTTTATGGCTATATATAAGCAGCGTCCATACCCGACGAAAAACTTCCTTTAACTTAGTTTCGACTTGAATTGCCCCCAATCAAGACACGCTGAAGTTGAAAATTTCGACTTGAGCATGTCTTAGTTTAGAGATGCAGTCGGAATTTAATTTATGTATTGGAGACAAGTCTATATGGCTTGAAGACATATATTTATGTCTTGAGTCGAATTTTTGTGACTCCAAGGCGAGCGGCTTATAGCTTCGAGCTTATACCTGTCCTAACAAACAGGGTCATTCTGACTATCACAAAAGCTAATTTTTGTTATGACTGAACAATCATGTATATTTTTATACAATAAATCAATTTAGAAGTGTTTAAGCCGACCATCTAAGCCAAGACAAGATTCGTCTTGGGATAATTAAATATCGACTTACCCAAGACAGGGTTTGACTTGAGACAAATTAACGCCGTCTTACCTGCCGTGACCATAAAAGAATGAAGAAGGCTTATGTCTCGACTCAGTTTTGAGGTGCAACCAGACATAGATGTCTTGGAGACGAACTACAGACATCACTAAGTCGAACCCAAGTCGTAACATTTCGCTCGGGTAGCAAGGTCTCCAATCTTGGGAACTTTTCAAACTGCGCTTGCGTCGCGCCGACAACCAGATTCGTCACTGTTAGCGCGCTGATTTTAAACTATATAAATTATAATATTTCAAATTTATGATGAATAATGATTCGAGAATCAATCCAAAATAATTTACTAGTTTTAAATTAAAATTTTGGAGTAATATATTGAAAATATAATATGATTTTTATGCAAAAAAAGTTAATGATTCTGACTTCAGAAAAAAAGATTCTTTAATTTAGCATTTCAAATGTTTCAAAATTGTATTAAAAATAAAAGAAGAAGTCTCAATTTCAAGCGACAAATATTCGTTTTAATATTATAAATATGATTTGATTATTTTTATACCATATTATATATATATATTTGATAATATTTATACAATAATTAATTAGTAATTGTAATTCAGGTTTTCTTAAAGTTATTAAAAAATGTAATGTATAACATTTATCAGTGCAGTTTTTAATTATTCTTAATTAACTTTTGGTAATTTCAGTGATTCTATTTTAATTCACATTGTCGGAAATGAACCAAAATTTAATTTTAAAACTCCACAGAGAAGAGATTAATCATGGGGACAAACGAAAATAAATAATTTCCCTGAACTCAGAATGCATAACCCCGTTTTTATAAAAATCAAATTTTTTGTATCTGTCAATGCAAAATCTTATTTAAGGATTAGGAAAATTCTATTTGGGCTTTGCTAAATCATTATCTATTGTAAATAATAAATCTGAATATTTATATAATTCAAAATCAGCGCGCTAACAGTGAGTAATCGGGTTGATGGGGCGGTGTGTGCGCAGTTAAAAAATTTGCCACGATTAGCGACACTGTCGAGTAGGGGAAAAATCATCTGACGATTCCTCTCCGCTTCCTTCCCCTGCTTAACCCTTTTTCCCCTTTCTTCCAATACTATTCATTCCCGTGCTTTCATATTCACTTCTCCTACCTTCCTACTTCCCCTCCATTCCTATACACATCGTAAACTATCTTCCCTTACTTTTCTTCCCCACACTTCTTTTCCTTCGCCTACAAAAAATGATTTCCATGAATATTTGAATATAGCACATGGATCGCAGTTGGATAAAATTGTACTGTTTCTTATGAATGAACAACAACATACTTTCAATAATATATTTAAATTTAAAAACAAAAAAGATTTTTCAGGTAAAAAACAAAAAAATTTTAATTGAAAATCTTGAAATTTCAACCCAGGGGGACGAGCCTTCTCTAAAAAAGTCAATTCTTTAGGAAACATAAATTTTCAGCAAAAATAAATTAGGTTTATTTAATTAACATGATTTAAGTTCGAAATATATGTTTAGAAAAGGGTCACAGCTAATTTTAGGATAGTTTACATAAGTGAAGAATAGGTTCTACTTTAATTTTAGAACGATTTTTTTCCATAAGACGTGGGACGAAGTCTCCACATTTTCATTATTTTATTATTTGGTTATTCTGGAATATTTTGTATTAATTAGATTTTATAATCTAAAATTATGAATTTTAACAGACGGAAAAAAGAAAATTTTCTTTTTCTTTCAAACTGTATTCCTGATTTTTTAATCGCAGCAATACATTTTATTTTCAGACTTCTACTATAAAGAAAAATGTAAGCTATTATTTATTGTTCTTGCAGAATTGGCTTCACAGTTAAACTCTTCACCTAATCGCGAATCAAAAACTCATCGTAATCCCTCGGTTCGTCGCTCTGGAACTTTTTCTTCCTCTTCTTCCTCTGAAAGGAGTCTTCCTTCCCTCGAGCTTTCTCTTCGTGTGGGGTCCAAGTCTCCTCCAACTATACCACCTTCTTCTGTCGAGCCACGTCTTCAGGTCAGATCTAGGTCTCCTTCTGCCAGGCATGAATATTCTCTTGGACTTGAGCATATTCGGCTTATTCCCCACTCCAATCCGCACCAGCAATTCGAAATTAGAAAATACACTTTTCCTCGTGATAAGCCAATTCAATTACGCGGAAAAATAAATAATACATTTAAGCCCATGACTACCATTGAACAACATGTTTTGACAACATCCACAGGTGACGTTGTTGCAATATTGGTGGGTAATACACACCTTCGTGGAATATATTCAAAAGGAGATTTAATGGAACAACGGGTGAAAATAAATATGTACAGCGGCGTGGTTGAAGATATGACTTCAGCAGAAACCCAGGATTCTCCTATAGGACAGCGTTTTCCAATCTTAAATAATTTTAGAATTGTAAATGTGAAAGACAGTTCTCCACATTCTTAGTCAAATTTGAAGAACAGTAAAACCCAAGCAAGAAATTATATGTAATCCGCAGTAGGATTAAATTGTTATAAATAATGTACCGGTTTTTTTTATCAAAAACTCAATAATTTTTGGAAATTTAAATGTTTAATAAAATTTATTTTACAGGCTTTATTTATTCGAGTTCCTTGATACTAAGACTTGATTTTACTTATTGTCTTCTTTCAATTGTATGTTTTTGCCATCCTGACCAATCCTTAACGATCTAGATCGGAAAAGACATGCATAGAAGTCGTATGGCCGCTACTTGAAATTTCTGTTTGAAATCGCTGTTTGAAATTTCCCGCCAATTCTACTCCTGTCTACCAATTTTCCCCAGTGGTTTAATTGACCAAACAATCTCCAATTTTTGCTATGTTTTTAATATTCAGAGGCAGCTCTTATGGTTTTATGTCAAAAATTCTAATTTTCTCAATTTCTAATTTTGATACAGGAAATTCTTTATCAGAGTGCAGAGTGGGATGAAAGAAAAACCGTTTATAAAAATAATTTTTAGTTGGTAATTCCTAAAGGAGTTCAGATTTTTTTTAATCAGCATTACATTTTGTAGAGATTTATGTAGCCTGATTTTTGATGGTTTTTGTTTGAACTTTTATATTCATGAAAAGAGTGAAGAAAAAGTGGATTTTTATCGTTCTTCTTTGTTTATCTTTGTGAATTTTTTTTCTGTGATCCGCATTTCCAGACTTATGCACGAAGGTATTTTTAAGCGAAAAAATGACCCATGGTTACGTTAATTATTAAAAAACAAATTAACTTAACAAATTGTATATACTATGGATTCTTCGTTTGCAAAGTAAATTTTCGCGTTAAAATTACATGATTTCAGCGACAAAATAATACTTAATCATAACAATTTGTCAAACGATATTTTATATTGATTTCATAAACAAATCATAGAAACAAATGCATATTTTGCACATTTAAAGGCAGAAAAAAATTTTTTTCTCCCTATTTTCCACAAATTATATCACCAGTGATTTTCACAGATGTAGAATTGTCATTCGATATTTTTTAGAAGCAAATTATTCAAGAAATTTGCAACTTCACATTTAAAGGTCGAAAACATCCATTTTCTCCTAATTTTCTTCAAGTGATATCGCAAACAAAAGAAAAAGTTTTGTCAATTGTTTCGCAAGCATTTCTTGGCTAACTTCAGGTTATCCGCCTTTTAATAATATAATATTTGCCACCACATGGATGATGCTTATTCCCTAGATTTTTTTACTTTATATTATTTATTAATTTTGCAAACACATTTTTGCTTTCATACATGCAAATTCCATCATTAAACATCACTGGAAATATCATTTAAGGAAAATAAGGGGGGGATTTCATTCTGCCTTTAAATGTCCACACTGGCCCTCTTTTCAAATAATTTGTTTATGAAATTAATAAAAATATCTGATGACAAATTTTTATGATGGACTATTATTTTTTCAATAAAAGCAATTCATTTTGATGCAAAAATTTGATTTGCAAACGAAGAATTCACGGTGTAGGCTATTTGTTACGTTAATTTGTTTATAACAATTAACTTAACAATGTTTAATTTTTTCAGGTCTTAACTACCCCTGTGCATATTCCTAATA
>NC_046662.1:54036563-54037604 GCF_010883055.1 Belonocnema kinseyi | reverse complement strand
AGCGTGCAATCGACTCGAGATACTTATAAGATACTACCATGATTTTTTCAGATTTTTTGGTCCAAAAATAAATTAGGCCAAAAACCGGCCTTACTGACCCTCTCCCTTTCAACTAAACATTTTAAACGAAGAAAAGAATTTTTAACCAAAAAAGATAAATTCTAAGTCCAAAATGTTATATTAGAATTTTCAAATTAAAAGATGAATTTTTCATTTGAAAGGTCAAACTTTATGTCCAAATGGAAGGATGCTCAAAAAATCAGTTGCGTTTTCGACCAGAAAAGTTGACTTTTTAAGATAATAGTTTACTTTCCTTAAACGTAAAAAGGAATCTGACAAATTGCCGATTATCAACAATAATTTAGGTTATACTGCCCGGAGTTCAAGATTCTTAGCTGATTTCACTCCCTGAAAGATTCTTTTGTGACAAAAAGATATTTCTTGACGTAATTGGAATTTCCTTTTAAACTTAAGGTTGAGAAAATTCGCATTTGTCTTAGCAGCAATCCTTTAATAGAGAAATTTATCCTCGTGCGACGAACTTCACTCACTCTAGCAGCCAAATAATTCTACTAGTGTAAATGTCTTCAAATGTCGAAAAAAAAACAGTAAACAATGATTACATCGCGAAAGAATAGAGCTGAAGGGCAAAAAGTAAACATAACCTTAATTTATTCAGGCCTATGCAGATTTGGGTAATCTAGTATTAACGTTAACTATTTCTCATTGCAAACACGTTCTGTAACTTTCCAGATCGAAAAAGGAACTGTGTTCTATGAGAGTTGTTACAGGATGGTGACACAACTGTTCTAGAACAAAAAGGTAACATTGTTCTGCAACAAAATTGTGACAGATCTGTTCTCGATGTATGTGACAGCACTGTTCTATGACAGTTGATGTACAGTGTTATATCAAAGTTCTCGAACCCTGTTATAAGCATGTTCTAGAACAAATTAGGAACAAAGATTACTTCGCTAACATTATGGTCGAGCTGACCCTTGCGAATATCCCGAATGGAATAACCCAGGATATAAATGGGGG
>NC_046662.1:54033820-54036463 GCF_010883055.1 Belonocnema kinseyi | reverse complement strand
AAATAATGCCAATATTTAGGGGAAATTTTGACACCAGAAGGAAAAATTCCAAGGGCTTTATTTATTTATTTCTATTTTTTACCACTATTAATAAACTTAGTTAACTACCATTTAGCCATTCACAGATAGATAACGGAAAATTTCTTTAACAGTATGATGCCATACTTTGCAATGCTTTACATCATTAATTGCCTTTTATTCAAAATCTTATCGAGTTTAAAACCATTTTAAAAATCTCTCGTTCACGGATTGATTACCCGTGAATGGAAATTCTTATCAGATTCGTTCAGTACAAATTCAGTCAATTTCAACAATAAACAAAATTAAAACTGTAGCTTCATTCTATCAAGCAAAAAAATAGCTACAACATTTTTCAAAATTTAATCACCGCGTATAATCACCGAACCATTATAACCAAACTATTCACTCGTATTGCACCGAACTCTATGTCATCCAAACGTTAGCAATTAAACAGCCACAAAAAAAGAAAAGTATCTTGATCTGGAGACGAGACATATATATTCCTGAGCATTTTCACGCAGTAAATCTGAATCCGAAATCAGAATTAGCCTAACGATTCTCTGTTTGGACCTAACCTAAAAGACACCTTAAAAACGTGAAAATCGCCTCTGTTGCTTGTACAAAATCGAATCAGACATAAATTGATACATTTTTGGGGTCACTGAATCTAATCAGACTACCCTACTGATCTGTGATGATCTGCAAATTATAACAATAGCACTAGGACAAGAGTGAGATTTCACTAGAGAACCATACTTCTCATGCCTGTAAGATCGAGGCAACCATTAAATGAAAAGACAGTGGCCTAAGAGAAAATCCTTCGAACCTAGTTCTCACAACATGATCCACAAAAAACTAGTTGATTCCAAGAAAATTCTCATTCCACTCATTCACATAAAAACAAACCCTTACGAACCGAGGGAATAAGGAGAATATAAGTATTAGATTAGATAATCTACATGCAGCTCTAAACAGAGAGAGCGTAAAGACCATCAGGATCTCGATTTTTAGAGATCTAATTGAAGACTATTTAAATACTACCATTTGGGAAATTACGAAAGAAATGTTCGAAGATAGGAATATCGAAGTCCTAATATGCTATAAAAATGTGCGAGTTCCCCCTAAAGAAGATAGCATTTACATAATAATAGAAAACCATGAACGCAAAATAGGCGAACGCAAAAGAGTTAATAAAAGCTATGATAGGATATGAAAAAAAATTTAGATGGCCAGGAATAAAGGAGCAAGATATTTATTTTAAGGGAAAATGTAGTATTTGTCAAGGACAAAAAATAGTCCTAGCAAAAACTCAAAACCAATGATTATAACGGATGCACCTGCAGACACTAATTTGAAATATTCGGAATCACTCAGATAACAACTTCAGGCTATACACCTTAATCAAATGAATCCTTAGAAATAAATCATGCAGTACTGGTCGACTGGATACGATCCTATCTTGACTATTATGATGATTGGGACAGGCTGCTACCCTTTCCCGCGTTTTTTAAAAATAATAATTCCATTTATAAAGACGCGAATTTCACTCCTTTTAAGACAATATTTGGAAAAACAACAAGCACACCTAGTTCGTTTCTTATGGCAAAAAGTTGAAAACTTAAGGTTCCTATTTAAAAGATTTGTTACTACGTTTACCGAAAGTAAAAAATATAGCGTCAAGAAATTTAGTTAATAAAAACCGGACTAAGCAACTGTTAGAAAGATAATTAAACCCTTTTTCTAGGAAAGTAGGAAACAAAGTATATTCAAGAAGGGTAACAGAAACTAAAAAATTAGACAGTAGGAGCCATGGGTCTTATGCAATTTGAGACGACCAACATATTGCAATTTGAAGTATTTCCGCATCTTAGAGCCGACGATTATTACGTAATTATTTTGTTTAATTTAAGCACCAGACTTTGATTAGTGAGTAGAAATGTTTGTTATCACTTGAACAATAATTGGAATATTCAAACTGTCAACGCGAACTAGCGACAAGTTTGCGAATGGGTAAAAATACTTTTTCGAACGAGAGGGACAATTACTCGAAAAGATTCGAATCACTATCAGACGACGCACGCGAAAGCCCGCGAAAGTCCACAGTTGTTTGTATTTTATTTAATCAATCGCTTTGTTAGGACTATCCACGGCATAATCGATCATCCCGGACGAAACCCAAAGATCTTCTGAAAACTCTTTTATTTCATCGTCCTGTCGACAAAATTCTATTTGTCCCATCATGCGAGTTTAAATAAAGGCATCGTTCTTTATCGCCATCACCAAGGTCTTTCATATAATATACAAATGGAAATTGACTTTCAAGTTCATAATTTAGTATGAGTTTCTTGCTCCATTTTCTATCAGGATTTTATATTGGATTCTTGTTACTTTAAATATAGACTAAATTTTAATCGAGTTGCTAAAATCTGTTTTTCGTTATTATTGTATTACTTCAATTTATGTGTCTCTTAGAAATGTATTTCAAATGTTTACAGAATGATTGTGTGAATGAGTTTTAGCGTGTTATAAATCGCCTTCTTAATTTATTACATATTTTGTTGATCATCTATTAAAATATATAGACAGTGTACATGCACTAATTTTGAATAAACCGGTAATTTA
>NC_046662.1:54021796-54033720 GCF_010883055.1 Belonocnema kinseyi | reverse complement strand
TTTATCTCAACAATATTTTGATGAAACATGAAAATTGTTATATTTTGGCGATGACCGAGCTATCCTAAGTTACATAATTTTGAATATTATTATTGTTTTGATGTCAAGTTTGGAGACAGCACATGTTACTACACGGTCAAAGAAATTGCCTTTGTTTCAGCCTTTAGATAATCCAACATGTAAACATCGTGATCGAAATAGATTTAAAATATTATCTCTAAGACGTAATCTGACTAGCAAAATGAGTTTTAAAAATAATGTTAATTCGGAAATTGAGCAATTGTGTCAGCAGCTCGCTCGGTTGCAAACACAGAACGAAGCTCAACGTGACGAAATAGCCCGGTTACAGGAGCAAGCACCGGAACAGGGAAATATCGGAAATCTGATAAACCTATTAATTGAAGGGCTTTGCGTGGTAATATTGACATAAAACCTCCTAAATTTGAAGATGATCAAAATCAAAACCCTAAAGAATTTCTCGATGCTTTCGTAAAATATTTCACTGTTAAAAACATTCCCGATGCTCATGAATCACTAATTTTGGATAATTATCTTGAGAAAGAGGCTAAAATCTGGTTTGAAACTCGAAGAAATAATATCGATAATTTTGAAACTTTTTAAACAGAATTTCTTACAGAATTCTATTCCATCCCTATCAGAGTTAAATTAAAATCAAAATGGCAATCAAAGCGATTTGATTCTAGCCAAGTTTCATTACAAACTTCTTTTTTGAGTCAGTTCAAAGAGGCCCAGTATTTCCTATCCCCAATGAAGCAATTTGAGATCAATCATAGTATTGTAAAACGGATGCCCATTCAAGTGGAAGAGGAATTGGCCGTTATTGATTTTGGGGATATAAACAAAGTTGCGCAAGCGCTTGCAAATTTAGATATAACTCATGAAGAGAAAATCAGTAACAATAAACTTCAACAAAATCAGTCTCATTCTTCAAGCAATGATAACAGTTAAGATAAATTTACAGTGCGAAATTTTCAGGCACCACATCTTACAGGAGTGACTTTTGACACAGCAGTGTATGGCGTAAATAATGCTTGTCACAATCTGGTACACTCTTGTTGCTCTAATATGCATGGTGCAAATGCAAATATTTCTAGCATTCAATCTATCATGTGTCTCGCAAATCTACCTGATCATGTATCATGTATTCGAGGAAATTACTAGTAATATAACATTTAATACCATATCTAATATAAACACAAATTTTTAAAGATTTCCGCAATGTTTACAAATAATAATTACCAGTTTTTCGGTCCCATTATATGTTCTAGCGGATACGGGCAGTCAAATAACGTGTGTTTCTGAGACAGTCTATAATTATTTATCACAGAACGGGAAAATAAATGATTTACAAGTTACTAATGTTGTTTTAGTTATCGTGATAGGGAAGAAACCTACTACAATTAAAAAAACAAATAATATTGGAAATTCATGTAGGTGATGTAGTCTTGAACGCTTGCCTTTTACATGTACGTTGATTGACCAGTAATCTGACTTTTGGAAATGACTGGTTATTGAAAAACAAAGCAATTTTAATTTACGATGATTTTAGTGTTACAATAAATAATTATGTCGTCCCTAACTCAGCAGTTTCATTCGGTCAGCCTTTGTTTGTGAGAATAGTCACATCTGTTGATGATAATATCACATGCATACAAATTATTCAATTTAAACCTCCTTGTTATATTAATTCGGTTCATAATATGAGTGCGAATTCTGGGCTGCAATTGAGGGATAATTTACACCACAACGAAATCATAAACAACATATGAGATTAATATTTTGTCTGAAAATAATCTGAACCCTGCAGAAACCTGTAGGAGGAGCAACAAATAGAAGATCACACAACTAATGACGCGATTTCTCATTTGTCAATTGAAGGTTTATTTCAAAATAATGTAGTATGCAATAGTTTGTTCAATCAGAATTTTAAACAAACTCCAGAAGTAGAACATGATTTAGCCCATGTAAATTATGTAAAGACGGTATGATCGAAGATGATTATGGTTCGGATATTATAAATACTGGAAACTGTGATGTACACTTTAGCTGTGCGTCTCCAATTATGACGACTTTGGCTAATAAATTACCTGATGTTATGATTATTAATCATAATCATACAGAATCCCTAGAAGTCGATAAAATTATTAAACAATTAGATTTTTTACATTGTCATAATTTAAGTCTGAAATGTAATGAGATTTATTACATGAATGCTGTCCGATCTATCGCGTGTACATGAATAAAAGTGCTGGTACATATCAACATGAAATAAAATTGAAAAGTAATCAGCCTGTGCTTGGGAAAACTTATTCTGTCCCTTTAGTCCATCCAGATGCAGTCAGGAAAGAACTTCAAGAAATGTTGAAGGCTGGCATAATTGAAAAATCTAATTGTTCCTATTGTCATTCATTGTGGATCGTAATAAAGAAAAACAGTACAATAAGGATTTGTTTGGATGCGCGATATGTAAACAATATAATTGAGTCGGACCATGAGTCTCATTCAATTATTGGAGAGTTAATGCAGAAATTTCATGGTGTTCGTCATATGTCGACAACTGATCTTACTGTTAGGTACTGGCAGATTCCATTAAAGGAAGAGTCTCGACAACTTACGGCATTTCTTGATGATTCTAAATGGTGTCAATTTTGCCGGATACCTTTTAGCTTAAAGACTTTCTGTTGATGGAATTCGACCCAATCCAGATCGTTTTGATGTGATTAGACATTTTCAGGAACCCAAAAATCGAACTCAATTGCAGCAGTTTCCAGGCGCGTGCTTTAATTATAGCCATTTTAGTGCGCGTCACGTTAATTTTATCGATCCTTTCCGAAATTTACTGAAGAGTAAGAATCCATGGATTTGGACTGATGAGCATAAAAAGGCTTTCGTCTGATTAAAACAGAATTTTGCTGATTATATGATGTTAAGTCATTATATGCCGGATACGATATTTGAGTTACAAACTGATGCATCTAATAAAGGTGATAGCGATATCTTATATCAAATTGATAGTGAAGGTCGACATCATATGATCTCGTTAATTTCCGGGTCTCTTAATGCCGCGGAAGTAAACTATACCACGACAGAAAAAGAGCTTCTTGCGATCGTGTACTGTGTCACTAAGTTAAGAACGTTTTTGATAGGAAAAAAATTTGAAATCATCACCGATCATAAGGCCCTAATTCTTATGCAAAGTGCGATGCATCAAAATTCTAGAATTGCTTGATGGAGTACGGCATTACAACAATATGAATTTGAAGAAAAACAGTGCTCGGGGCGTGATAACGTTATTGCCGATTTTTTTGGCCGAAATCCAGACGGGAAATTTCCAACTATAGAACTGGATACATTGGTAGTTAAGCATTTGATTATAGATTTACCTATACGTTTAGAGGAAACTCGTATTTGTGCTTTAGATTTGAATAGGGATCTCCGTAATGATTTTAAGAACATCATTAATTTGCAGTTGCAAGATCCATATATCATACAAATTCAAGCGAAATTGAGTATTAATAAAACTCAAGACTATTTTGAGATTCACGAGAGAGTCCTTTTTCATAAAGATTCATATGCTGGCGTTTGGCAAATCGCTGTTCCTGAAATCTTGACTGTCAAATTAATTAATCAAATGCATGCAAAGTTGGATCACTCAGGAGTGTATAAGACTTCAATGTACATAAGGCAATTTTTTTATTGGGAATCCATGCTTCACGATATAAAAATATCTGTAATAAATTGTGATCTATGTCAAAGAGTAAAACCAGCTAATACGAAAATGGTAGGAAAATATAATCTTGTAAGATCAAATGTTCCTCGAGACCTGATCAACGTTGATTTTCACGTCCCTTTACCCAGATCTATTGGTGGTGCACAATACATATTTGTTGTCCTGGATGCATTTCAGAAATACGTTAAATTGTATTAAATAAAAAAGGAAAATTCTATGATTTCAGTTAAGAAAGTTCTTGAGTCATACGTTCCTGAAATGGGGAAACCTAACAAAATTTTGGCCGATAATGGAACTCAGTGCACATCTCCTATTTGGATTAGTAAACTTAGCCAAGCAGGCATTGATGTTGTATATTGCTCAATTCGACATCCTAAGAGCAATCCGACTGAGCGTATAATGCGAGAACTTGGCAGATTTTTAAGTACCTTTTGTTCGCATTCTCACTCAGGTTGGGCTAAGTATATACCCAAAATTAAGTCTATTCTTAATATTACTACTTATCTCAGTACGACATATACTCCGCTGCAGTTGCATTTCGAAATCAAGCCATGTGACCAAATTTAGAAGTTGATTAATTTTTCGGGGATGGATGATATTGCACATGAGGCTAAAATTCTTTTGGCCCAAAAAACAATTTATATACATTTTAAGCAGCGTCAAACGAAACAGAAATCTGTTTTGTCCATTGAATTGAAAGTTGATGACTTGGTTTTCATCAATATTCCAGATCAATCCAAGGTTGAAGATAAATATACCAAAAAGTTTTTCCATCTATATTTTGGTCTGTAGAAAATTTCTAAAGATTTTAAAAATAATGGATATGGATTGGTTCAGATTAATGATCATAGCATCATAAAAGGTATATATAGTATAAACGAGATAAATAAAAGATTTATAAAACTATGGATAAATAATTTCGGTCACTTGTCATACTGGCTGTATATGCAACTTAGTTAAATACTAATATGTTTGCGACTACAAGAATTTCTTTCTGCATACTATTCAATTGTGCATTATTACTATACATCTCTGTATAAGAATGCTCTGCATTCGGTCGTAATTGCCGTTAATTTTTCTGTGAATCTGTGATTTTTCCTAGCGTTTCTGGGTGAGTAAATTCTTATTGTCGTCAATGAGTGTAAAAAGTACAAATGTGTAATTGTGTTCTAATAAAGTGGGCTTCAATTTTTTTTTATTTGTTCACAGAGCACGCGAAAGCCCTAGTTGTTTGTATTTTATTCAATGAACCGCTTTGTTGGGACTATCCATGGCTTAATCGATCATCCTGGACGAAACCCAAAGATCTTCTGAAAACTCTTTTATTTCATCGTCCTGCCGACAAAATTCTATTTGTCACATCATTCGAGCTGAAATAAAGGCGTCGTTCTTTATCGCTATCATTAAGGTATTTCATATAATATACAAATTGAAATTGACCTTCAATATCATAATTTAGTATGACTTTCTTGCTCCATTTTCTATCGGGATTTTATATTAGATTCTTGTTATTTTAAATATAGAATAGATTTTAATCGAACCGCTGAAATCTGTTTTTTCGTTAATATTGGAATACTTCAATTTATGGGCGTCTTAGAAATGTATTTGAAATGTTTACATAATGATTGTGTGAATGAGTTTTAGCGTGATATAAATCGCCTTCTAAATTTATTACATATTTTGTTGATCATCTATTGAAATATATAGACAGTGTACATGGACTAATTTTGAATAAACTTGTAATTTACATGTTATAATTTGCATGTTGGATTTCTAATATTACATTTTTTTACATGAGTTAAGAGCTTCTTATTATAAAAATTACCTTTGGATCTGTTGCATTTTAAATTCTTGTAACAGGTAATTAATCTCTTCAAATTTATCTCAACAAGATTTTGACGAAACATGAAAATCGTTATAAATTGCAAAGCGATTAGATAGACACACCGCTATTTTAGAGCCTACGGACGAAACAAGGGGGCAACTCCATCCTGCAAAAATCAAAACTAAATGATGTGTTGAGGATTACAAATTTGGCAAAGAACCCATGAAGGAATTGGCAACTGAATACGATTTGTTCACGCCCATATTTAGCATACATTGAACAGAAGGACCATCTCATGATAAACTATTCTATGTAAAATGTGTAGTACAATATTGTCACCGCGGAAACGTATTCTTTCAAATCAGTGCCGATGAACCAAGATTTAGATTAGCAAAGAGAAATGAGTACGTTCCTATTCAACAGGAATATATAGAGGAGAATTTTAGGGTTAATATGATGCTTAAACCAAAAATAATAACTCCACAAATTCTGTCTGAAAATAGATTTGAATATATAGGTGTATACTTTATAATTACTATTGTTCCCCCAAATCAATAAAATAATTCATATTTTAATGTGAAAACAGAAAAAGAAACAAAAAATTAAAAGTGTAATCAAAATAAAGTAAACAAAAAGAAGGATGGGGAGTTGAAGGTTGCATTCTTACCTCCTATTTTCATGACATCCTTACACAAATAAAAATAAGAAAAACGAAAGAAAATAAAAGGAAGAGGAATTGGAGATTGCCCCTGTTTCTTTTTTTCTTAAAAAAATGGAGTCCATCTCTCTTTTTATCAATCATTACGTAAAGTTATATACATTACAGCATCCGACCAATAAACGAAAGTGACGGATTATATCATTTATATCATTTATATCGGCTAAACCGGTGCGCCTGTTAGGTGCAATTTTATGCCATTTCTCTTTTATTCTTTACAGAAATCTTACGAATTCGTAAACTGGGTAACGTCGATAATATCGGTAATGTTTGAAATTGCAAACATAGGTGCGCCCGTTGGTTGAAGTTTCTGCAGCTTTCGGAATTGATAATAACAGGTGCTCAAATTATCAATTCTCATATGCGCGAAAATTTTTCGAATGAATGGGCATCTATTGATATGGAGAACACGAGTGTCTTTCCTGGGCACGAACTCCCGATCTGAACAGTTTGTCGTGTGAAGTTGAACTTCCGTTCTTGGTATCGTACAGTCACATAAATAGGTTGGCTATGCTCGGCGACGTGAGCCTGGTCGACTTGTGCGTTCTTAGCGCATTCGTGTGTAACCTCCCTTTACAGAAAAAAGAAAAACTGCACAGAATTTGAAAAGATTTCATAAATTGTGTTGCAAGACGAAGTACTTGGCACTCAGTCCTTCTCTCTGTTGATTAGTGACTTAGAGGATTTATTACGAAGCCAATAATGCAGAGGAATTTCTATTAGCAGAATTATTAAGATCCTGATTCTGGCGTACGCAAATCACTTATTGCTCCTGTCGGACACCCCGATTGAGCCAGCCAAAAAATTGGAGGCGTTACGCTTAAATTGTATTCAGAATAGATTGAAAGTAAACACGGAGATAACAAAAATTGTAATATTCTATAGGATTAGAAACGCTTACGTCGATAAATTTTTTTCATTTAAATTTGAGAAGAAAAAATTGAAGCGAACAAAGAATACCCGTACGTAGGGGTACTGTATAGAGATTCTTGTACGTATTCTAACGCTGCGAAAAAGTTCGCGAGTTCCGCTAACTCCGTGAGGAGAGCGTCCCTGGAAATAATTAACAATTTTAAAATCGATTCATGGTAAAGATACGCTAATCTGTATTAAATTTTGACAATTAACACTCTACTATGCGAGTCGAAATCTGGGAACAAAATTATTTGGGTGGTATCAAGAAGGTCCAGCTATCTTTTTTTAGACAGTTGTTAAATTTTCCCTCCTGTACGCCCATACTACGCTCTACGGCTGGAAACTGGAGCACTGTCGTTGTTCTGTTTTAAACTTTCCAGAACATTCTCCTGGATTGAGAAAATCGGTAAAATGGAAAGCGGACGATATCGAAGGCAGTGTTTGGTGAGTCTGATATGGTTGGCGCGCTGAGGGAATTGCGGGAAGATGAATGACTGGCTTGGAGGACTAACTGATTTTTTCAAGAAAGTGGGATGCTGCGGGAATGGAGCACAACTTCGATTGAAAATATAGTGGAAAGATCCGACGAGTTACTGATTAAATACAAAAAAGAACAACTTAAAGAATACCTAGATTCCATGATGTAATCAAAAAGTTTGGTCTATAGCCTCATCTTAAGTTCCTTGTAGGGGTTCTAAAAATAGGTAGCTAGGTAGCTAGGTAGTTCTAAGCTAGCTTGTTTGCTAAAGCAAGTGCACGTATCAAGTTTAAACGAATTTTCGCATGGTAAAGGATTCTTAACATTCACTCAAAGATAAGATAAATGTCCCAATTTGGGCGATTGTAAGGATTTGTGCGGCGTATTTTGCTTGTAACAGCATTTTATATCTTATAAATCGAAAAAAGTTATTACTATCGCACTGTTGTTATTATAGTTTACTGAGTAGTGGCAATTTCATAGTTGTATCAATATTTAATAGACTAGTTTGTTTCCATAAACAATATTGATACTAAAATATATGTTAGCCTTCAAATGAGAGAATAAACATAGGAATTTTCTATAAAAAACTATTTTCTAGAGTAACTGTGGTAAAAATTAATCTTTTGGCATAATTTAAATAAATTTAATAATTAATTACATCAACTTCATATGCAAAAGCGTGATTGTTATTTAACTTTACATGATCAATTATTTATCATTATCGATCGATACATAAAGCCATTACTAAATAGCTGGCTTAGAAAAACTTCAAAAACAATTTTTGCATTTAAAGATATTTAAGATGATCAATCTTTGTTTAAACAATTGTTATCAAAAATTAGAATTGTTTTTTGTATAATAAATCTCTAAATGTCAGGAAGTTTGTTATATGAAATTCATCACGCCGAAACAAAACAAGTTTAACCTCTGAAAATAACTAAGCAATTTTTTATTTAAATTTATTTAAACAATCATCAGTTGTCATTGGATAACTTAGTATGATCAATAAGTGACATTTCCGTAAAATTTTTGGCCGATTCAGTAGAAAAAAATGATTTCTGTAATTAAAAATATTAGTTGTGGATCATTGTTAGAAAAATTTGTTCATTAAATGCATAATTATTTATTAATTTTCGTACATTCTATCGAGAAACAATTTTGGTCTATAAATTGTTAAAATTTAGTGCTAATCAAATAGCGAATCACTATCAATACCGTGTATTCATTTTCACTTAATTATCTGTTTATAAAAAATAATAAACTAAAATAAAAAATATAAGCTGATAGACAACTTTTCTGAATAGTTAAATAATTAATTCTAGGCATTTTGGATTGAATTCAAGAATTTATCGAATGATAGAAGTTAAGTGGAGGTAGTGTATGTATACAATAAATATATAAGTTTTAAAAGATCCAAGGTCCTTTTCAAGCACTAATTTAGTACATTTTGAATAACCTATTTTTTGAAAAAAAAAAAATGGAATGATGAGCAATCAAAATGGTTCTCTTGGGGCGACTTCAGCTCCCAAAGCTCCTTTTGTCGGTTCATAGAAGAGCCACATGTATGCACCACCCATCATAAACCATCCGCGTCGAAGACCGGGTTGATTTTCTGGTCTTTCATGCACATTTTCAGGTAAAAGGCTAATACTTTCCACCACTCCAGTACGAGGATTTGTCTGTACCTTATAACCTCTCCCAAAATGAACGATAAACCATTGTGATGTAGTAGGTTCTAGGAAGCTTCTAGCATAAACTTAAAAAGAAAATAAAGGCTTGTGAATTAAAAAAATTAAAAGTCCGTCTAAAAATTAGAAACTAAACAATTCCATAAAAGGGTGTCTACTTAAATCCTAGAAAAAAAATATTTATATATTCCCAGTTTTTTCCAGATATCTCAAGTTTTTTCAGGTATACTTGTTCATAGTGAATTTAAACGTTGTTCGTATTTTTTTTTTTTAATTTCATTAAGAAAATTTATTTAGTTTCACGAGTTTATTATAAATATAAATTACTATTTGTTCACTTTTCTGCAAACAGGATAGATACGTTTTTTACCAAGTAGTTTGTCTTCTACCAAAAGGATTACTTTGCTACCAGAAAGACTATTTTTTTACAAAATACATAAATTTTCTACCAAATAGTTAGAAATAGTTGAAAAAAATTAATTCTGAACCAAAAACATAACAAATTTTTAACCTACATTATCAATTTTCCAAGAAAATAACGAATTTTCAACTAATATAGATGAATATAACAAAAAAGACTTATTTTTAACCAAATTAATTAATTTTTTAACCAGAACATTAGTTTCTAAACCGCAGTATTAATTTTTTGTTAAATAGGAAACGATTTTCCAAAAAATTAAATAAATTTTCAAGCCACTAGTTGAATTCTGAAAAAAAAGATAATTTTACAACCAAATTAATTAATTTTTACCAAAGAAGGATACATTTCACAACAATAATTGAATATTGGAACTTTCTGTTTAACAAATTGATGTTTAACCAAACAGATTAATTTTGAACTGAAAGGAACGGTATATTCTATTGGGAAATTTACATTTGCTATTTAAAAAAATAATAATTTTCTATCAAAAGAGAATTGGAATAACTTTGAAACATTATGTATCTTTCCTGTTAAAGATGGTATTTTATGATTTTATGACATAAATTATTTTATTCGATAAATGACAAGCTTCCAAGTGTGGTTTAAATTGATTTCCAATTATTTAAATAATTATTATTTGTTTTAAATCTATATTATTTTGGCTTCAAATTTTTCCTTTTTTAAGTTGAAAATGTATGCCTTTTGCTTGAAATTAATTTTTTTTCGTTAAAATGTTAAATATTTTGTTTAAAATGTTCATTGTTGAAAATAAATTTTCAACTAACAACGTAGGTACTACGCGTTAGGCTAAAAATACATCTTTTAATTGAAAATTCCTGTATTTTGTTGAAATTTACAGTAAATGAAAATGAAAATTTGATTGAAATTTTTTTGGGTTCAAGATGAATTTTTAAAACTATTCTTTCTTGATGCGATTAATGTTTTTCAGGTTTTTTTTTAAAAACTCAGATAAAAATTAATCTTTGAAGAAAAGTAACGTCCTCTAAGCTATTTCGGTTTAAACGACGTAAGTATACTGTATTTTTTATACAAATGGAATCATTGGATTGCAAGATAAGGGAAAGTTAGTCACATGAGGATAATTTGTCTTGCAAAAGAATACTTTTTAGGGAAAATGCAGATCAAACATTCGTCTATTTGGACAGAAAGTTCGCCCTTTTGGAGTGAAGATTCATCTTTTAGTAGAAAATGAATGTTAATGGCTGAAACTTAATTATTCTTTTTAATTTAAGAATCTACTTTTATATTTTGGGTACAAAATCAATATCCCCCGGTTAATAATTTAATCGTTTCATTCCAAATTTTTCTATTTTAAACAGAAAATTAATTTTTAAATTTAAATATATATTTTATTTCTTACTCTATTTCATGTAAACTGAACATTTAAAATAGCTACCAAATAGTTTGAAATTCAAACAAAAAAGACAAATTTAAAAAAAAAAAAGATTTCTCACCTAAGAGAAGGAATTTTGAATCAAATGATTTAATTTTTGAATATAAAAGATTAAAGGGGGAGGGTCGGTAAGGCCGGTTTTTGGCCTAATTTATTTTTGGACCAAAATATCTGAAAAAATCATGGTAGTATCTTATAAGTATCCCGAGTCGATTGCACGCTAAACGGACTACCCTCCACCCCCAGCCAACCCCACCCCCCTACAAATATAGGAAACACCACTACCCACCAACTGTATTTTCGAGAGATTTGACACTCTTAAACATGTATTCTGAGGTTAACTCGGGTTTATTATGGTTTTCGGGATCGCCGAATACAAATCTGGCATCCGTTGAACTCTATCGCTTCAGGTTCAAGGTCATTTGAAGATCATTTGAAGGTCAAATCAAGAAAAAACGGTAAAAAAATTTTTTAAAAAAATGTTATAGGTTTCTGGGGTCGCTGATTACGAACCTGGTGTCCGCTGACCTTTATCGCGTCAGGTTCAAGGTCATGACCCCAAAAACCTATAACATATTTTTTTTTAAATTTTTTACCGGTATTTCTCGATTTGACCTTCAAATGACCTCCAAATGACCTTGAACCTGAAGCGATAGAGTTCAACGGATGCCAGATTCGTAATTAGCGACTCCAAAAACCTATAACGTATTT
>NC_046662.1:54014272-54021696 GCF_010883055.1 Belonocnema kinseyi | reverse complement strand
ATCTCTAAACGTGGACATTTGACAAAAATGGTGGGGGCGTATTCCATTTAACATTTTACATGTGTGTTGGTGCTGATTCCTTGGACAAATGACCATTTTTTTAATCCGCTATCTCACTATTATGCCGAAATTTATGAGCCTAAATTAAAAATAAACATTCAAAACCCATCTAAATGAGAAACAAATGATAGGAAGGGACGTATAGGAGTGATTCGGGGTAAATGAGGGGAGAGGATGTAGCTGTAATAAGAGGAAATGAAAGGATGGGATTTAGGAAAAGTGAGGGTGAATAAGGGAAGAAGAATTATAGGATCTAAAATGACAAGGAGTAGAAAAAGTTAGTGGTGAATAAGTAGGGAAACGGGGGAAAGGGAAGCAGTGGTAGTGAAGGGAAGTGCTGGGGAAGCGATGAGAAATTCAGTGTTGGAAAGGAAAAATAATTGGGGGGAAATAAGGTGACGGTCAGCAGAGTGTGTAAAGTATAACTAGGTAAGGAAAGTAGGGGAATTAACGGAAAGTAAGAAAATAATTTAAAGTATGGAAGGGTATTGAGGAAAGTGAAAAGAGGGCTGCTAGGGAATGCGGGTGAGTAGTAGCGGTAAAGTTGAGGATGGAGGAGTGGAGTAGGGGAAAAAGAGTGTTACCTGAGGGAGTAGAAAATGATCACGTTCGGGAATGGAGAGGAAAAGAAGGGTAAAGTAAGTGGTCAGGAAATATAATCGTATGTGTTTGAAATCGAATAGTTAAAGAATACATTGTAAATAACATATTTTAAGGTATCGAAAATTTTTAAAGCAGTGAATAAAAAAAGGTTAAAAATCTAAAATCTGTTTAAGTCTTACAGATGTTAACTTAAAAGGGTTTAATAATTATTTACTTTAAATTATAGCATATTTTTTCCTCTGAATAACATTTTAGGAATGTGCAATATTTGATATTTACATTAAAGTCGATATTATATTTAGTACACTTACCATAACATTGAACAAAAAAAGCGATTGTAGGTAGCAGGGTGCAGATAAGAATTTTCATTTTCGTAGATTAATCTCGTAAATGAGGACTGCGAAGTTTGAAAAAATGTTACGGCTATATATATATATACTAATTACCAGCCGATTACTTGCGCTCATTACTACCAAACAAATCTTCCGAGCGGTCCATAGCCACCACCAATCAGAAGATTTCTATTTATAATCGACGCCACAAATTGGTTGACGAGCGTATTAGCTTATGCTTCCGTGACAAAAAACTATTACATGGATAAAATGTTTAAATTGATATAATAATATAATCGTAGTTGTTTTTTTATGATAATAATAAATTACGCAGTTTCTTATCTTAAGTACGGATTTTTATCAGTGGAATCAAACCAGATTGTGAAATCTTTAATTGCCAAATCTGGCCAGGCGAAAATTTTTTCTTTTATTACATTCTTATTTTTTCTACAATTTTTTTAATTTAAGAAATAATATGTCTTATGAAACATAATATGCTTATATATAAAAAATAAAAATTATAAATGATTTTACAAAATATTTTGAATTTCTTTGAAATTTTGTACATTACAATTTCCAAATTAGAAATTTGAATCCCAAAAATGTATTTTTCAAAGGAAACTTTTAATTGTAAATAATTCTTCATAAGAAATTCAATAATTATGCTCGCAATTATGTTCTCAACTTTTTCACCAAATATTTTTAAAATGACAAAATTATTATATTTATAAATCTCTATGCCATATTAAATTGATATGAAGATTGTTAATAATTTTTTATTCAAGTATATTGTAAAAATTTGTAAGAATTACAAAAAAATCAATAATCACAATGTTTCTTGCAAGCGAATTTTTTCTTTTCGTCGCTTCTTGACTCTTTTTTTTTAAATTGTTGATTTTAATAATTGTCGTTTTATTTCCCCAGGAAGACAGTGTACTGTTCCCAATTTTTAAAATAAATTTTGATGTGGCTAAAGTTATTAAAATCATTTGTAATTATTACAATATCATATTTAAGTATCTGTTTTCAGTTTTTTCTTTTAAATTTACTGGAATTTCGTGAATCACAAGCTCCAAATGAGGAATTTTAATTCTAAACATTTATTTTTGAAAGAGAAACTCTTAATTTTATACAAGTCCTTCGCACAATATACACTTACAAGTTTGAAGGGGAAATTTAAGATAATTCGAAAACATTTCAAATAATCAAAAAATATTAAAAATTTGAAAGAATTTCAATTTTTTATCAAAGCACATTATTAAATATTTTAAAAAAATGCTGTTTGAGAATTTTAAAAGGTTTCAAGGAAATAAAATAATTATTCTAAGAATTCATATGCAAATTACAAATGGTTTTTCAGTACAATATATTATATTATTACGTAGGGCAGTTTTAGGTTCTTAGGCTTCTACTGTTATATATTACATTATTATTATTATAAATATTATAATATTATTCTCATTTAATTTTTTAATTTTAATATTTGGCTTAAATTAAATTTTTTTTTACAATTTTAACTGTTTCAGATCAATTTTTATCATTTTATTTGAAAACTCAATTATTTTCTATCATTTTTTGTGTGGATAATTAACATTGTGCACTTCAAAGTAGCAAGAATTCATTTTTTGGTAAAAACTGGTGTTTTTTTATTTAAATTTTGATCTTTTATGGTTGAAAATTCAACTATTTGATGAAAAATTTATTATCGCAACTGCTTTGTATCAAATTTGTCCTTTTCAATTAAAAATTATTTAGAAAAATTCTTTAAAAATCAACTACTTGCTAAGAAATTTAGACATTACTTTTACAATTTAACAATTTTGTACGAAGTTAACTTTTTTGTTTAAAAAAATCATATTTCCTGGTTGAAAATTCAACTGTTTTATAGCTAATTCGCCTTTATGTCTTTAAAAGTTATCCATTTTTTCAAAAATTAAAAAAATTTGTTGAAAATTTAACTAATTTAATGAAAATTTGTTTAGTTTTTTATAACAAATCGATTCATTTACTAAAACTTAACTCTTTCATTTTTGTAGAAAATTTAGTTTTTTTTAGTTGAAAATTCAACTGTTTCGTAAAATCTCGGTTAAGAAATCATTACTTTGTTTTTTTTTTAATTTACGTATTTTATTTAAATTGAACAAATAATTTTGAACATTCATTTTCTTTTTGAAAATAATGTTTTGCAATTTCGGACTTTTTGAATTTTGTTCACACAGAGTGTGGTAATGAGTAACGAGATTCGATAAAAAATAGAATTGCTCAAACAGATTATTATTGATTATAACTATCTTCCTCGTTTGTATAATTTTTTAGTTTTTGTTTACTTTTTACTTATTGAGATGACAATCAATTCAAGTTTAAAAATAATTGATTGAGCTGCTTATTATTCATTATTATTAATTTATTATTGAAATATCGGATTTATAACACAACAATTCATTTTAAAAAAGTGATTGTTTAAAAAGTGATTCTCCTAATTTTTTTATCCATTATTTGTTCGCAAATAAAAAGCCAAAGTAAAGTTACAAATTTGAGAAAAAATCAGAACTTTCTAGAAATTAGGAAAAGAGGAGAAGAACTTAAATGTTCAAAAAACCGCAAATTTCTTGCATTATTAAAAAATAACAGTATCAAATATGATAAAAAATTGTTTTAAAAATTATTTTTGTTACTATGAATTAAATATTACCCCTTCTTAATTGACGAGTGAAGAAAAAGGGACAAATTTCAGAATAAAAAGCAAATGTATAGCATTACTCTAAAAACATTCTTATAAATAATAATAAATTGATAAAACAATTATCTTCATTTAGGTTAATCGATTTTTGCATTATTATGTGAAATACGTTTCAATCATTAATTTTATTTTACGTGTGGTGAAATACATAAAATGTTACATAATTCTTTTTTTTATCTGGAAGGTATCCAAGGTAATGTGACGTAACCTATTTACGCAGAGGTCCACAATTTTCTTCTGTCGGCTTCAATAAAGCTAAAAATGTTTTATAAACGCGTTTTTTATTTAACATCTTGATTCACCACTTTTTCGAATTTAATCAACTTTTTTTTAATCGAAGTACACAACCCAAACGAAATTCAAATATTTTCACACACTTTCGAATTAGTAATTTGGTGTTCATCTTTGCAGACAACTTTTCTCTTATTAAATGAGTAAAATTTCACCTGTAATGAGTATAAACTTGCTAATTTAGATTCAAAGCGATTGAAAGAAACTTTATTTCATTCAAGGAAATAATTTTATTTATTTAAAATTTCCTTACAGAGAGCAGCCTAAAAAGCTATTCTACTTTTGATAATTATCAGTATGTTTGTGTCAAAATTTACGTTCTAATAACTAATAGAAATATAATTTACTCGTCCCTAAGGTATTTTTCATAAATATTAACAATAGGGCGATTAAAAAAATTATTTTCGAAACTGAAGAACCATTCTTGCCTAAGTTACATCTTTTTAGTCAAATTCAAAATTCTCCGTAGAATTTTTAAATTTTCTATTAACGCTCTAAAATTTTAACGCACGAAATATGTGGCATCGTTGCCTCGACGCCTGCGCCCTCGTGACAGATACTTTGTTGTTTTCTCTAAAATTCCTTTTACGAAATTTTCATTTGGATTGGAGAATCACGAATTTAAATAATTCCAGTTTAAAAATTTAGAATGTATGGCAATTTCAAAACCTTAGAAAATAAATATTTTAAGATTAGATCACTGGAAATTATTTATACTTAAAAGCGTTCAAAATTAAATAATTACACATTGCAAACTTTTGAATTTCAACAATTATAAATTAAAAGCGATCAAGATTTGACAATTTTATATTGAAAATTAGATTGATTCATTCAAAGTTGAAGCTTCTGAAATTCTAGAATTTTAAATTGTAATTACAGAACAAAATTATAATTTGACCTTCAAGATAATTAAGCGAACCGTTATATTATCCAAGAATGAATTTAATTATACCAAAAAAACTTTCAAATTATGTTGCACACGTTTGTTTAAGTACTTTTCGCGTTGTCGACTGCGCATGTCAGGATTGTATGCCGACAGAGGTCTCTAAAAGTCGAGGAGTGGGAGTGTGCTCTTAGCTTAATGCGGCGCGCTGCTTTTTTAGTCTTAGTTAGTTTTGTTCTGTCCGGTATGTACCCAGCGCTCTTCGCATTTTATAATAAACTCTTTCCTAAGAATGTGTGTCTTTCATTATTAGCTCGCATCAGGTTATGGGTCCAGGCTTTTTGTCCTACTGTGTGAGTTACTATTGTGAACATTTTTGAAGTGTTCTTTTCGTGTGTTGAGCTGTTTTGCGGTCTTCTTTTATTTTCGTCTTTGTTCGAATTGTTCAACGTCGCCACGTCCAGGGACAGTGTGTAAAGATGACCGACTTTTCTGATCTAAAAAACGTGACGAAATTCAACGGACAAAACTTTCAACTCTGGAAATTCCAGATGAGGGTGATTTTCGTCTCTCATGACTTATTGGACCTCGTTGAAGGTACGGAAACTAAGCCTGATCCAGAAACTCCAGACAATTCTGAGAGAAGAAAGTCTTGGATAAAGAAAAACGCAAAGGCGTCCTAAATCCATGAGACATGCTGTTTAGTTTTTTTCTCAATGGACTCAACGATAAACAGAACCATAGTGCGCTGAAGGAGTCTCCTTGAAATATACTTGTTGTAAGCGTATTGATATAGTTATCCTTGGTTGTGCATGATCAAAATACTTGATTCTTGTAGTCCAGAGCCTCATCACATGGCTTAGAATGTCAATAATGCGTGGAGAGATTTCGTAAAGTTTTAAGACTTCAAGCAAATAGTCATCCGGCACGGAAGGAAACGCTTACTTGTAGTCAAAGTATGCCATGCGTAAGTTCCTTTGGTGCTTACGAGCTTGATTCAAAAGTCAGATGACTTTTGAGCGTCTGGTTTTTTAGTATCATATACGTGTTACCTCAGAGCAGTAAACCTGGCATCAGAACTGGGTGTTCAATGTTCTTCTAAAAACACCTTGCCAACGCAAGATGCACACTCGTCAGGTACTTGTCTGGACCTGGAGCTTTCCTATTACTTGCTATTTTCAAGACTGCTTGAGCATCCACAGCTCTGATGATTGTCAGATGCATTTTAGGGCTATTGCTTCCTCCAGTTTGAACCACGCAGTGTACAAATTGCATTTGTTTATTTTTCTCCAAAGACCCGACCAGTAGTTAGTAATATTTTCCAATTGAGGGACTTCGGTGCCTTGGTGGTTATTTGGCTTTACTCTTAGTTCACGATAAAACCTCCTTTCATCTGTCTGAAAGTTTTGATTTTGTTGTCTTCGTGCATTACTTTTCTTGTACCGACGCAGTCTGGCAGTAAGGACATCAAGTCCCTGTCATTGAGAGTATTAAATTTCATCCAATATTGCTGGTGTTAATGTCTCGATGTGCCGAGTGTAGATGATTTTAGTAGCATGGTTCATCAGCTTTCTGGTTCTATTTCCTTTTTTATATTGCGTTAATCGACCCAATTTTCACTTTGCTTTGCTGACATCCATATTCGATCTGATCTTCCATTGTGGATCTCGATTCCTTGCCGGGACAAAAACTGCATTTTCAGGCCTAGTTTTTAGGCCTAAAGTTCTAACGGTTGCCACAGCTGCACAGTATACAAGAGTTTGCACCTCTAACGCAGTTTGTGCTACGTTTGAATACGTAGGTAAAACCTTGCTGTCGAGATGTGCTATTAGTGCACGCAGATAATTTGTGATGTTCATTTTGGACAGAGAATGCTTTAAAGTTGGTTCTATATATCTGAACTGTAGTAAAGCATGACCAAAATTCCTTTCCAAGTGCTGTAGTTTTTCTGAGATTTCCCTATCCACATCATGGTTAGTAATATCCGGAGGTGGTTCTAATGAATCCGGTGCATGATGTTTATTATCCCTAGCACCCATGCCTTCAGCTTCAATCAAGTCTACGTTATCCACATCTTCCAAGGCGAGCTTATCAACAGGAAGCTGCCGTTCCACTTCTATTTTGATAGCACCTATTTAAACAGCCGAAAGCAGTCTGTTTACAGATATTGAGCGCTTTTGATTTGCCAGATTCTGCTCATTTATTTTTGTAGCTAGCTCTGGTTATTTGAGTGAGAAAAGTTTATGATATTTTCTCCTTGCACCTTGCCCACATTCCTCTGCCAAAAAATAAAGGCGCATAACATCTCTGTTCATATGGTATCTCCATTTCCGTCACTTTTTTGGTTGCTGAACCTCTGCTTCTGCCTCTGGTTGTATAAGGTCATCCACCTCTGGAGGATGTGTTGGTGTTTGATCATCAATAGGTTGAGGAAGAACATCAATTGCTTCTGCTTGACCGTTTGACGCGGCTTTCTCTAACTGATGTTCATTGTCTTCGCTTTCCACGCCAAATC
>NC_046662.1:54011886-54014172 GCF_010883055.1 Belonocnema kinseyi | reverse complement strand
CACCAAACAAAAATTCAGAAAAAACACCAACCCAATAATAAAAACTTAAACCTTGATGTTCGAATTTTTGAACAGCCCAAGAATCAGAGACTCCATTTGAACAGTCAAATTCGAAAAATATCAGACTCTTGTGACACTGTTATATTCCGAACAGATTGGGTTAGATAAAATCATGTTAGATTGTTAACAAAGGCCTGTTTTTAACGTTAAGTTTTGGGGACCAAAAATCGGAGTGGGTATATTTAAAAAGCCCAAAAATCATAGACTCTACTAACGCAAGAAAATTATCTAAAAGATTTTTTTAGACAAAGTCATATATGAGTGATAGAGAAGGGTTGGTTTCAGATGTTTAGGGTTGGAACCCAAAAATCAGAGTGGGTATTTTCGAGAAGCCCAACAATCAGACACTTGATTAACGCAAGAAAATTCTAAAAAGTATTATTTTTTGATCAAATCATATACATATATATATGTGGTATAGAAGGGTGAATTTTAGACATTAAGGGATAGAGCCCAAAAATTGGATGGCTCCAACCCTTAACGTTAAAAAACAGCTCCTTGCTAACAGGCAACTATGACCTTGTTCAAAAAAATCATTTTTTAATTTTACAGTGTTACAAGAGACTGCTTATTGGGTATTATAAAACTATTAACACAGATTTTTGGACTCCAGCCCTTAACATTAAAAAACAGCTTCATGTGAAATGGCAATCATGATTTTGTCAAAAGTAATCTTTTATTAATTTTACAGTGTCACTATGGACTCTGCTCGTTGGGCTCTTCAAAAATATCAACACCGATTAATCGTATCAACAGGCAATTACGTCTTTGTAAGAAATAATGTTTTTCCAAATTTTACAGCGCTATTAGAGTCTCTGAATTTTGGGCTCCTCGAAAAAAAAACACTCCGAATTTTTTAATTTAACTCTTAACGTATCAAATCCACCCCTCTCTACTACGTTTATATGACTTTGTCAAAAAAATCTTTACAAGAATTTTCTAGGGTTAGTGGAGTCTCTAGTTTTTGGGCTTCTCGCAACTTCCCTTTTGGATTTTTAGGCTACAGCCCTTAGCGTATAAAATAAACCCTTCTCTCCCACGTACATATTACTTTGTCAAGAAATAATATTTTTGAGAATTTTCTAGTGTCAATTTTGTCCCTGATTTTAAGGCTCCTCAAAAATATTCTCTTCGATTTTTGGCTCCAATCCTCAACACCTAAAATCAACCCCTCTCTACCACGTAGATATAACTTTGCTAAAAAATAATCTTTTTAAAGTATTTTTTAATGACAATGGGGTCTCTGATTGTTGGGATCTTCGATAATACCTTCTTCGATTTTTGACTCTAACCTTGACATTTAAAACCAACCCCACTGTACCACGTGGATATGAAATTGTAAAAATCTAATCTTTTTATCAATTTTCCATTATCAATGGAGTCTCTGATTTTTAGGCTTTTCGAAAATATCCACTCCGACTTTTGGGCTCAAGCCCTTCACGTCTAAAATCAACCTCCTCTCTACCACGTAGATAAGACTTTGTCAAAAAATAATACTTTTGGGAATTATCTAGTGACAGCAGAGTCTCTCATATTTGAGCTCCTGGCAACTTCTTACACTGATTTTTGGGCTTTAACCCTTAACGTATAAAATCAACCCTTCTCTAACACCTATATATGACTTTGTCAAAAAATAATCTTGCTGGGAATTTTCCAGTTTCAGTAGAGTCTCTGATTTTTGGGCTTCACGAAAACACTACTCTAATTTCTAGGCTTCAACCCTTAATGGATAAAATTATCCCTTCTCTACCAAGTATAAATGTCTTTTTAAAAAAATAATGTTTGTGAGAATTTTATGGCGTGTTTTTTTCTTTTTTTTCTTTCAATGTTTTTGTAGTGGATGTGCTGGCTTGAATCAAGTCAGCATCTTCACTCAAAATATGAATTTTAACTAAAAGTAGCGGAGCTACTTTAGTACACAAAGAAATTTGAGAATTTCTTTTTTGGAGCTGCTAGCCTGATTGAGCTGAAATGAGATCCATCCTCTATAATAAACTCTTGAAGCAACAATAATTTAACACTTGTAATTTTTATGTCACCTGAAGAAATTCGCTTGATTATTTTCGTCACGTTTCTAATGGGTTTTCAACAAAATATAACAAGCCAAAGTACTTTAAAATTGTGTTTGTAGTAAAGTTTTGTTTCATTCTTAAGCGACTTTTTTCACTGACTTATTCAAACTTTTGTACAGAGGTCAACATTTTTAAAACCTGAAGTAGGACCGCT